>NW_019154091.1:3383518-3409286 GCF_002288905.1 Enhydra lutris kenyoni
TAACAACAACAAGGCTTAGGGAAGCCGGAAGAAGGAAATAATAGATTAAAAGCCAAAAGGTGGTTCTTTGTAGGAGGAAAAAAGCAGTAAAATAGGCAAGCCAAATGAAAATGAAAATACATAGATTAAAAGGAAATAAGTGAATATAATGTTAACTAAAATAAGGAAACTGGAAAGACTTATATGTGTAATCTTCTGGAAAAGAAAAGAAAACAAAACAAATAAGCAAAAGGAACTTAAGAAGAAAACCTGAATAGAACTAATCATAAGTAAATATGGAACCCATATAGTTTTTCAAATGAATTATTTAAATTTTCAAGGAAAACATTCTCATGCTATAAAGTTTCATAGCTAAGAGGAAGAAGGAACAGTCCTTTCTCTTTTATGAAGGTGGTATAATTGTGATACTGAGATGGGTTGAAGAACAAAAATAAAAGTATAAAATTATATACTGATTTTGCTTACAAATGTAAAACCCATTTCTTTAAATATAGTATGCAGTGCTGCATTAAAACAATATTAAAGCCAAATAAAGATTTATCCCAAGAATGCAGGAATCACTAGTAAAGCCTATTGGACTGATATAGATCAATGGCTCACAGAAAAAGTTAATATAAACATTTTAATACATGCTTAATAGGCATTCTAATAAAATTCAACTACCCATTCCTGATAAAATACCACCTAGTGATAGGACTTACTTACTTTCTTAGAATGACAAATGTTAATTTATAATAAATGTTACTACTTTAACATTCAAAATTGAAACACAGTGGTTTTTAAACTTTTCAATATTAGGACCCCTTTATGCTTTTAAACATTTTTGAGGTCTCCAAAGAGGTTTTGTGTATGTAAGTTTTATCTATCGATATTTATCTTGGTAGAAATTAAAATGAGTTAACATAAAAATTTTAATGAAGGGGCACCTGGGTGGCTCAGTGGGTTGGGCCTCTGCCTTCGGCTCAGGTCATGGTCTCAGGGTCCTGGGATCGAGCCCCGCGTCGGGCTCTCTGCTCAGCGGGGAGCCTGCTTCCCTCTCTCTCTCTCTCTGCCTGCCTCTCTGCCTACTCGTGATCTCTCTCTGTCAAATAAATAAATAAAATCTTTAAAAAAAAAATTTTAATGAAAAATAATTTTATTTTCCAAATCTCTCCCCACCAAAAATAGTGAGTCTAAAGGCATGTTTTATTTTCTTTTTTTCACATTTCTTTATCGTCTTGATTAGAAAATAACTAGATTTTCCTGTTTCTGTAGTCAATCAACTGTAGCATATTATAGTTGAAGAAAATCTAGCCTTAAATAGATATGCAGTTGGAGAAAGGAAAAAATATTTTGTAAGCCTTCAGGTAATTCTTTGAGATCATTGTGGATATCCCACTTTGATACTACACCAAACTTCAACAAGTGATTATTTCTTAAAGATTATTTATTTATTTATTTGACAGACAGAGATGACAAGGAGGCAGAGAGGCAGGCAGAGAGAAGTGGGGGGGGGGGGAAGCAGGCTAACAACTGAGCAGAGAGCCCGATGCGGGACTCGATCCCAGGACCCTGGGATCATGACCTGAGCCGAAGGCAGAGGCTTTAACCCACTAAGCCACCCAGGCGCCCCAATAAGTGATTATTTCTTAAAGGCTGGTTGCAATGCAGAATCTGAAACCATATTAAGAAGCTTTGTGATCTGTTACGTTAAAATCCGTCTGTCTATCTTGCACTTTGAATGGATCTTTAGCCATGAATGATTCTGTAACCTGCAACAGTTATCTGGAAAACATGCCATTCCATGAGACAACTAGTATTCACAGAGGTGCTTTATGCACAGTTCCTACTTTGTCATATAAAACAATAAAAAGACAAGTACTTAGGGCTTAAGATTCACCAGGAACATTAAATGAAACTAGCTTTTTTTCTTTTCTTTTTTTTTTTTTAAACTCCAGGTTGTGGTAATGAAGCCACTGTCCTGATAAGTGCTAAGGCACCACCAGTTTTACACACTGATTTTTTTTTTTTGTGTTGTCAGCACAAATATAGGCACCATGGAAAAAGGTAAATTCTTAGTAGTATTATGAAAAAAGCTCTAACCTCTTGGACCCCCTGAAAGCATCTCATTGACAGCCCCTGACAAGGAGAAGACCGAATTTTAAGAAGGGCTGCTCTAGAATCATTACTGTTAAATCCAGTAGCAAGACAGGGATAACTACAAACACTACCACCACTGTTAATTCTGCTATCCTGTGTAGATTACCTATGTAAATTAAAAGACAGAAAAAAGAGGTGTTTTTTTTTTTTTAATCATAAAAGAATGCAAAATTAATTTGACTAACATTTTCTACAGGCCATGGGGTTTACCTTCTGGCAGGGGAGACAAGTGGTAAGTAGGAGGCTATGTCACACAATTGTGAGGAAAAATAAAGCAAGGTCAGGGACTAACGGGTGAATAGAGGAAGGTGCGATTTTACATAAGGGTAATAGAGGAAGGCATCCTGACAATAGGACATTTGAGGAGACTGAGTGAAAAAGGAGAGCTAGTGGTCATGTGCTCCAAGCACAGGGAAGAGCAGGTCCACTGTCATGGAAGTGGGCTTTGAGGGGGGTGGCAGCGAACGCGTGGTGTGGCTGGACAGGCAGTCGGCAGCTAGGTCATACCAGGCTCTTGAAGGAGGAAGAAGGACTTTCTACTTTATTCCCAGTGAAATGGAAACTCAAAGGATTTTTTTTCCCTTTCCCCCCCTTTAAAAAAAAAAAAAAAGATTTTATTTATTTATTTGAGAGAGAGCAGAGGGAGTGGGAGGCAGATGACGAGGGAGAAGCAGGGTGTCCAGGGAGCAGGGAGACCAACCTGGGACTCGATCCCAGGACCCTGAGATCAAGACCCAAGCCAAAGGCAGAGGCTTAACTGACCGAGCCACCCAGGCACCTCCTCAAAGGGTTTTTTTAAATAGGAACTAACACTTTGATGACTATTACTATTACTTTTTCAACCAAGAAAATCCAATAAAAACAATTAAAACTAATAAGAAAGGTTTGTAATGTGGATGATTAAATAATCAACACCAAAAATCAACAGCTTTTAATATCTCATAGTTATATACCCAGTGAATTATTTTTACTATTTCTCAATAATAAAGCTTAGAGGAATAGAGGATTTAATTCTAACATTACTGTTGAAATGACTCTGTGGCAAGATCTTTCTTTATGTTAGGAACTAAATATTTTAAAGTAAGTCTCTATAACAATTTGATTTCCCCAAAAGGTTCAATTAAAAAAAATCAAAATAAAATAAAATAAAATAAGTTTTTTTATAATAAAATTAAATAAACAAAATAAAATTTAAAAAATCATAATCCCTGCAAAAATCAAAGCAGTATATTCACAATTGTTTTTGTGATCAACTTGTAAACAAATCAGTTTTAAAAAGTGTAAATACCTCATCAGAATAGGAAACAGATCAGCTCGGTGTGCTGTTTTCACTACTGTATTGTCTTCAGAAATGCTAAAATGTACGATCTCTTCCTTAAAGCTTTTGTCTTCAAGCAATCTTTGTAAGTTTTCCCTTTAAAAATGGAATATAGCACAAATCATCACTTAATAATCAATGGTACTTTAAAAAATGCAATATAGTACAGTAATACGTATAACTGAAATTGGAATATCTATGTTGATATGAAATGAAATAAGAATATCTATGTTGTGGTTGATATCTATAAAGGGAAATTTTCACAAAATGACAAGTTTTCAAATTTTAAAAGGTAAAAGTGATTATGAGGAATTAAGACTTAGTCAATAATTCAGCTGTTTAAAAGAGATTAATATAAAAGCTTTCTTCAGTTCTTATTGAGAGTGAATCATTATGATTCCCTAAGTAATCATTAAGATTTTGACATTACTAAAGCAACAAGAAATGATATAACCTTCTCAACACATACTTATAAATTAGTAGTCTCTTTACTACCTTACTATCTATGGAGAAGGATTTTTAATACACAAACACACTTTCAATTTTCATTTGTTACCTGAAAATAGCATTATGACTATAGTAGAAAAAGGAAATTTCTAGGCCTTCAGAACATTATTTTAGAAAAGGCTCTCAAAGCAGAAAGATAAAAACCACCAAGGAAAGCGTATTTCTTTAGCTTCAAATAACTTACCTGTAAGGGAGGATATGTGGATGCTTATATGTCATTATACAATCCAGGGTTATTTTTTGCACCATTTGATCTTGATGTAGCAACAACTAAGAATGATATTTTATAAAATAAATTAATGAAGTCACATATACACACACCATGGGATAGTAACTTACTTGTGTTAATTTGCTAAACTAGGTTTCTTATCTTCTAAATTTTTAGATGTGGGTTAAAGCTAATTGCTAACAAGAAGAGCCTTACATCTTCCTGGAGGTATAGCATGAATAGAATACATGCTAAATGGAACTAAATGGAAACAAAACTCTGACCCCTGAATCCCACATGACAGACCCTCCGGTCTATCAGTCTTTTGGTCAAGGCCAAATCCCTTCATAAATTTGAGTTTACAGCGGGGCTGGTCCCGTGATGAGGGAAAGCTCCCACAATGCGGTGAAAGCTATGACGGTCAGTAAGAAGCCAGGAAAGAAGACCCTGGCATTGAGCCTTTCAGGTCAGTAAGTTAAGAATTCTGCTTCTTGCAGTTTTGAACTCCAGCTTTATAAACAAACTGTATCTGAATTATGGGCAGAACAAAGATAAATTCTGCTGAAATCATGTAAGTTCCACCTAAAAAACATCCAAACGAAAAAAGGAAATTTTGTTTCCCCAGATGGTTTAGAATGACATCCAATGTTTACTCTGCTTCTGACATTAAATTTTTTCTGCAATCTTTTCTGTAACTGAAGATCTTGTTATTGTGACTGCAACAGATTCTTATTCCAACTATCAGCTTTCACTCAGTGTAATAGATCCTGAAATCCCAGCACTGCGTAAGGCTAACTTACCTAGAAGTGAAAAGTAGCTACCTTTTTCTGGCATAACCTCCACTGTTAATACAGCTGATCAATGTTTAGTCACCCAAAATTTCTTAAAAATTAACAATTATTAGTACAGTCTAAAACTGTTTCTCAGGACAGAGAAAATAATTATTAATTTTTAAAACACTGTACTTAAAATGCATACACGGGCCCTACTCATCAACAATTATTAAAAAGCTAAAAATGATTTTGGTAAAGTAAATGAATGACAGAAAAGTCAAAAAGAATGGCAGTGGCAAGAATTTATTTTGCTTACCTGAAGATACAGCTCATATAATTTGGATTCCAGGTATAAGGCTCGTGGGTTTGAAAACTTAGAGAAAACTTGCAAATGAGCAATTAATTGCCTAAAAAAACAAAACCGAAAACCGTAGGTTAATACAGAATTAAAGAACAGAGACTTTCTTTTTTTTCTTTTTTAGCGAGAGGGAGAGAGAGCACATGCATGTGGGGTGGGGGTGGGGGCACAGGGAGAGGGAGAGAGAATCCCAAGCAGGCATAACACCCAGTGTGGAGCTCAATGCAGGGCTCCATCTCATGAGCCTTAGTTTATGACCTGAGCTAAAATGAAGAGTTGGATGCTCAACTAACTGCCACCCAGGTGCCCCCAGAGGTTTTCTTTTCTTTTCTTTTTTTTTGAAGATTTTATTTATTTATTGGAGACAGAGAGCATGACAGAGAGAGCATGAGCCAAGGAGGAGGGGCTGAGGGAGAGGGAGAAGCAGACTCTGTTGAGCAGGGAGCCCAATGTGGGTCTCGATTCCTGGACCCCTGAGATCATGACCTGATGTGAAGGCAGATGATTAACTGACTGAGCCACCCAGGCACCTCATCCCCAGAGATTTTCTTAAGATGATAGTGCCCATCAATTTTAGTCTTTCCGACAAATATACCAAACACCTGCTAACTATACAAAGAAGCTTAAATTATTCTCCAGAAATTCTAACTCTCAGGCAGGCCTTCCCCTGAAATCCAGGCTCCCCCACCCCAGAAAATCATTCAGGATGTGCTCAGAATGCTTTAAATTAAACCAGACACAGGAGGAAGTAATCAAAACAGTGATATATTTGCAAAGCTGAACATAGATAATTTTTGGAATGATTCCTTATGATTTCTATGCAGTAGACAGGAAGGTGGTAAAATATATTCTTCCTCATTTTCATATGACATAAACACTGATGTCAGGAAACAGAGGTCCATATTTTGATAACCACAGCTTTTGCTTACTAAGAAGGAAGAAGAAAGAACAACACACTGTGGTCAAAAGTTAAATATGGAGATGTGACTCCAAGCCAATGACATCATCCACTACAAGAGACCAAGAGAGCTTCTACTATAATTACTCACTTGACTTCTTCTAGAAAGCTTTAAAAATACTTAGGAAACAAACTATTTTCTCTCTGTTTATAATTGATAAGATGTATTAGGGCTTTAAAAAAAAAACCCAAATGAATAAATTCTTAATAATTTGGAGAGGTTTTATTTCCCTGTCTCAGGAACAAAAGCAGGGAGAATGAAGAGAAACAGAAACCAAGCTGCATTGTGTGGTACTGACTTTGAGGAAAGTGGCTGAATGCTTCAGAGTCTCATTTTCCTCATCTTGACAAAGACAAGATCTCCTGCACTTTATGTAAGGATTGAACAAAAAAATAAGAGTTGCAGGGCCTCTGTTCCTAAGAGTTTAGTTAACAACGCCCTTCTCTGCTCTTGGGCAGAAAAACGCAAAACTGTAAAAATCCTACTGGTTAGGGGCACCTGGGTGGCTCAGGTGGTTAAGCGTCTGCCTTCGGCTCGGGTCATGATCCCGAGGTCCTGGGATGACGCCCCGTGTCGGGCTCCCTGCTCAGCGTGGAGTCTGCTTCTCCCTCTCCCTCTGCAGCACTCCCTCCTCGTGCACTCTCTCACTCTCTGTGTCAAATAAATAAATAAAAATCTTTTAAAAAAAATCCTACTGGTTAACACAGAGAAAATAATCTGGAAGTTATGACCTTCTTACATATGATACAGAAATGGGGGGAAGGTAGCACTTCTGCTTACATTCAGCTTAAATGTCTATGAGGGTTAGTCTTATGTGTCAACCAGTCTAAATGACAGTATTTAATTAGAACATTAAATTACATGTAATGAAATATTAATCTATGTATTGCAATTAAGCATTTTGTAGATGTTCACACTTAAAATCAGTTGACTTTATATTAAGAGGATTAAGCAGAGTCGCGCAGAGGAAGCGTGCTGGGCCCATAAATAAAGAGGATTACCCCCAATAGTGTGTCAGCCTCATTCATGAGGTCTGAAGAGCAAAAACTGGTGTTTCCCAGAGAAGAAGGAATTCTGCCATAAGACTGTGGCATAGAAATCCTAGTTTGTGAATTTTGTACTCAAGACTATAGCACTGGATCCTTCCTAATTTTCCAGCCTGCTGTCTTGCTGTACAAATTCTGGACCTGTTGGCTCCCATAATCATGAGTCAATTCCATAAAATAGATCTCTTTATATATACACACACATATAAACACACACACACACACACACACACGCCTTCATCCTCTTGGTCTGCTTCTCTGGAGAGCTCTGACTGATACAATGTCCCTATACACTTACCACTGAGTCCTTGCAGTTTTACAAATAAACTTTTAAAACTTTCTTTCACAAGATGGGATTGGGAGGGAGACAAACCATAAGTGACTCTTAATCTCACAAAACAAACAGAGGGTTGATGGGGGGAGGGGGTTTGGGAGAGGGGGGGTGGGATTATGGACATTGGGGAGGGTATGTGCTATGGTGAGTGCTGTGAAGTGTGTAAACCTGGCGATTCACAGACCTGTACCCCTGGGGATAAAAATATATGTCTATAAAAAATAAAATTAAAAAAAAAAAACAAAACAACTTTCTTTCAAAACATCCATTCCTTCCCCCCAACATTTATTATATTTTTATGAACCACGTAGCCTTAAAGAGCCAAACAGAGGGGCACCTGAGTGGCTCAGTCAGTTAAGCATCTGACTTGTGATCTCAGCTTAGATCTTGATCTCAGGGTTGTTGAGTTCAAGCCCCACCTTGGGCTCCATGCCCAGGGTGGAGACTATTAAAAAAAAAAAAAGCCAAAGAGAACAGAAGCCAGTTTACATGTTTTCAATAAATACTTGCCAGTGAGAAGCATATTCCATGAAGGATTATAAATTTGGGATTATGAATGTACTGAGGTGGCACTAGGAATGTGATTACCAATTTACTCACATTTTCAATGGTGTATGTTAGCAATATTCTAAGTTTGGCTACAAGGGGCAAAAAAATTAAGATGTGGACCTCATCTTTAGAGACTTTCTGATTTACAAGGCAGATTATAAAAAATTAACGAATATCCAAGGAAAGGAGAGGCACCATGATAGAGGCATGGGTGGCTCTTCGAAAGTCTGAAGCCGAGTTAAGAGAACTTTCAGTTTAGAAGACAAGAAAAGCTTCAGTGAAGAAGCAACACAGGAACTGTTTCTGGAAGTATAAGTAGAATTTCAGTTGGCAGAAATGAGTCAAGGGCATAGCAGAAAGGGGAGCACACAGCAAAGGTCCAGGAGTGAGAAACGAAGGGGCATGACTGGATAAACAGCTTATTCATTTACTCACCAAAGATGAGGAGGACTCATCTTCTGCTAGCTATTTACTGAGGACATGAAGAACAAAATAGCAGTCTTTGTCTGACAGGGAGTAGGAGGGGACAGAACGCTCAAGAGATCTTCCAGGTAGCAACAGAGAAGGAACTACAGTCTCAGGATGTGCGGCCATGTTCTTTCTTACCCTGGGGCCTTACACACTGTTTCCATTAGCTAGCAGAGTCTTTCCCTGCCCCAGCTGCCTGGCCGACTTTCATCTTTCAGCTTCAGTGGGGCCCTCTCCTTTTTAACGGTCTTCTAGTGGTAGAATAAGTCACTTTTTTAGTATATTCCTATAATGCCTTGTTTTTTTTGTTGTTGTTGTTGTTTTTGTTTTTGTATCTGTCCTGTCCTTGAACTCCTTTAGAAATACTTTTGTGGAAAAATTCGACCAGGCATCAGACTGTACTTTCTGTGCAGTGGAAGCTAAGTACCCTTCATCTTTGCAGCCCAACACTTAGCAGACAGAAGGCACTCAATACCGCTGCTGAATGGATGAACCAATAAATGGCTTGTGGAAAGACTCAACAAATGCGTGCATCAGACTGAGATTCTAAGTTTTAAAATAACACGGTAGCACTGGTACACTGGATCCTTGCTGCCCCAGTACAGTCTTCAAGTACGCTGCAAGAACTTCTGAAAGCCTGATCACCTCCAGTCTTTCCAAGGTTTCTTAACAATTTAGGTAAATGAACAACCCACAGAATAGGAAAGAGAATGTAAAAGCATGAGGAAAAAAAGGCAGCCAGGCAAGAAGTCAAAAGGCCAAGTAAAAGTGCTGACACGTTTATTTATAAGAGAAGAGATGTTCCATTATGTGGTCTCCCAGCACAGAAACATGAAACCTGGTGCCATCAACGTGAAGGACAAAGGTCAAAGAGCATTCAAACACTCCAGGCCCACTGCTCTATCTGTAAAAACAACTTATGATTAGATGACCCCCGAAGTCCCTCCAATTCTAACAATCTGAGGCTAAATAAGAAAAAAATAAGTAATAAGAAAGTAACCAAAAAACTCTGAAGACAGGAAGTTTTCTTTGGGCTGTAAAAGACAATCTCCAGGATATATAGCACTTATGTAAGTAATTATCTGGGTGGTTCACCTTGTCCAAGGCTCTGTCACACACAGGCCATCAGAGGTCTCTTCCCATTTCTCCTAGAACCTTGGACCTATGGTCTGCCAGCAACGCTGAACTTACTTTGCTGCAGCTCTTCTTGTCTTTTTCTTCTGTGAGGGTTCATCCACGGGCGCCACCTCTTCCTCCAGCTCTTCGGCATCTCCAGCAGCAGGTTCCTCTCCTACTTCCTCTGCTGCCTCGCCTTTGGCTTTCCTTCGCAGATCCTGGGTCGGAGCCACTTGCAGGTCTGCCGGGTAATACTCATTGCTATAGTGGAAAGAGAGGAAGCCGAATTTCCTCACTCTGTTCACGGCAGCTGGATGCACGGCCACGGTTCAGAGTCATGCACTGAGGAGTCATCAGCGGCACCTTAGCTGTGCCTCCTCACGTCAGCCTTTTTTTATTCAGCCCCGCTTAAGTACCCTATTTGACAAATCTACCACTAATGGCAGTTATGCTTTTAAAAATCCCACTGTTAAAAATATTTGAAAATATTTTGGACTGAGTTGAAATCAGTCTCCCTCTTTCTGGAACCATAACTGGAGGAAGTGGTGTAGGGTGGGATTATATTAAATAACTAATTAAAGTATAGCATTAAGAGCATGCTGGTCACTTTCCACCAGACATATTCTGCTTTGCCAATGTCCATTTGCAAAAATACAGTGCTGCAACGAAATTCAGTCCTCTGGATGTGGTCTGGTAAGACAGATGGAACGGTCAACTCTGTTGCTTTAGGGGGCAGTCACAACATGACACAGACTCAAACTGAATGTACAGGCCATGAAAATCAGTAAGTCTTTACCTTTCGTCTCTTCAAACTAAGCTTGTGCAATTGGTATTCACATTTATTTTTATGAAATTCTATCCCTTTAATTGTGGCCCACTGTGTTAAGTAACTAATATCATCTTGAAGGCTGTCACATAGTGCACTGGTTTTGTGTCACTTTAATTCATTCATTCAGCAGTTATTCATAGGTCTTCACTCAAAAATAAACTGATAAAATAACATGTTTGAGGACAGCAACTTACCAACACATAGAAGAAATTCCAGGTTAACACGTGTTAAACTCCATGTTAGTACATTAAATGATACCCGGAGAGCTGGGATGCTAAACCATATTTAGCTTTTCTCACCCAGCAGGATCCAGCACTTAACACATTAAAAATGGATGAGTGAATTAAAATGAGCAAAGTTGCTCTGTCAGTTATAAACCATACCATCATCTACTTAATGACATCCCTGCTATATTCTCAACACTCAATTAACCTTACAGGACATATTTGTTTAAACCTTTTCTCCATGCACAGCATGTTCACTCATGTTTGTTAAGTGAGATAACTCACACAGAGCGCTTTTAAGAGTGCTCCTAGTACACAGCAAGTACTCATCAGACGTCACCTATTATCGGCATATTATTGTCATTGTTAGTCATTCTTACTTCTGCTTTGGTTCCTTCAAAGAACGGTTATAAGGGATTCACAAATTCTAATACTGAATTATCTGAAACATATTTAGAAATATAAATGTCAGATCAAAAACTAAAATATAAAATAAAATAAAAGCCCATAATATATTTTGAAGTTGGAATTAAAGGTGACATTTGAGTTTTTACTTGGCTTGGATCATCTATAAAAGTACTCGCTACAGGTAATCATTGCCAACTAATTTTAAATATTTTAAAAAATTGTGTATCTTTTTTAAAAAAATTGTGTCTTCAGTCTCTAAGTCTTCTTAAACTCAAAACCACTTGTTTTTACAGGCTCCTCTCTCCATCTCTAATAATCCGTTTGTAATCTACTTCTTTCTTAGGGAATAATTTGGAAACTTAACATGGTAAGAAATTTATTTGCTAGTAACACCCTTAGTCCTAGCTTGCATAAGTATAGCTCTATGTACACAAAACAAATGATAAATATTATTTTATATGATCTTCAAAACAAGACAAAGAAGCTAAACATCGCTGTTTTCATTCTGTAAGTAAATTAAAGCCTGAGGAGTCAGATGAAAAACCATTACTCTTCTACCATGGTATCTACTGATCAGCCTGAATCTTTGCTTATAACCTTTGCCAGAATGAATTATTCATGTAAACTTTTCTACTTATGCATTGGATCCTATCTTAACTATTCAATGACATGACTCCAGCAATTTTATTCCTTCTATTGCATTACATATTCCCCCCTACCCACCCCCCCGCCTTCTGGATCATTCATACCAGTATTATACAGATATATGATGTCTGAATCTTAAATAGCAACCTAGCAAAATCAGCTCTCTGCTCCCGCATCTCCCTCCACCTGTCTGCTTCTTTTCTATAAGAACTGTCTATATTTGCTGTTTTCATTTTTCTTCTTCATTTCTTTTTAATCTCATTTTAATCAGGCTTTCATCCCTACCAGGTTAACCAAAACGATTCTTGTTAAGGTCACTTCTAAAGCCAACGGCCAAGCCTTATGCTTCATCTGACTGATGCCTCATACACGTTTGATCCAACTGATAACTACCTCTTTGAAATACTTTTTTCACTTGGCTCCTGAGGTACTATGCAGTCTTGGTTCCTCCGTCACTCTTTCCTGGCTTCCTTTGCTGGTTCCTTCTCTCCAACCTCTAAATATCAGTATCAGTCCTCGGAAGTCCTCTCTCTCTCTACATTTGCACTTTAGGTGTGGCCTCATTCGGGCTCTCCTAACTTAAAAAATCACCTGTATACTGATGATCCTCAAATTTATAATCTTTAGGCCAAACCTGTCCCTTCAGCTCAAAACTCCAAATTCAACTGCCCACTTAACACCCCTACTTAGATGTCTATTCAGTATCCCAAACTGAACATGTCTAAAAATGAACTCCCAATCTTCCCCACAAGCGTGCAAACATCTGCAATCCTCTCAATCTCAATAAATGGTGACTCTCTTCTTCCAGTCATTCAGATCAAACCCTTAAGACACATCCCTAGTTCCTCCCTTCCACCCTCCTAGGCCATACTCCTGCCCCCAAACACCCATACATCTAATCTGTTGGCTGACCACACCCCATAGGCTGACCTGGTTGCAATCCTTCAAAAATATTTTTTACTGAATTAAAATCCAAGAATATCCAGAATTCAACTACCTTTCATCAGTTGTGCTATGTACAAGGTATAACTAGTACCTGGTACCTTGGTCAAGTCACCATCATTTCTTGCCTGGACTTTTATAATCTCTGAAACTTGTCTCTCTGCTCTGGCCAACCTACAGTCTATTCTCAATATGACAGTTGGAAAAATCCTCAAGAAAATTTAAGTCATGCCATCTCTCTATGTAAACCTCCTAATGGTTTTCCATTTCACTAAGAGAAAAAAACAAAGTCCTTTACAATCACTTAAAGGCCCTACACAGTTTGGTCTCCTGTTAAGTTTTTGCCCTCATTTCCAACTGCTTTCTCCCCAGGGTCACTGCTACAGCCACTGAGACTTCCTGGCTGTTCCTTGAACAAACCAAGCATGTTGTGTTTTGTAGCCCACTTAACCTACACCTATGGCATTTTTCCCATATAAATGAAATGCTGCTAGAAAAGATACTTTTTATTGAATGATTAGTACGGTCCTATACATCACATCCCTTACCTTTAGAGTTTTAAAGTAATCCAACTCTCACACAGCCTACCTAGTCACAATTAAACAATGCTCCAGAAAGTTATCGTTATTCTTTGAGAGTACATTCTCTCAGCATTCTGGGAAACATCAGGAGGCTCACAACAGAGTGGCTGGGTTTGGGTTACTGGAAAATAAAGCCCCGCGCAGGAAATAAAATAACAAACAGGGCAAGAAACAACAAGGACTTTATACATTGATCGAATTCAACACGGCCTTTCTTATTTTATAACCTGTAATTTTTATTTTTAGATTTTTAAATTTAACCTGGAATTTTTATTAACATCATTTATAGGCTGGTGAGAATCTGACTCCTTTAAAATTAAGTGGTGACAAAAACTAGCTCTCTGAGAGCCAGTGCTAAACAGATATGTCCATGATTTGAAAACATGACTGACTTATAAAAACACTCAGGCTACTTGGAAGCTTAAGACTTCACATCTTCTCTTCTTCACACTCTACCAGGGATGTTCCTAGAAAGGAATACTTACTTGATAAATCTCAAGAAAAGGGGGGAGAGCTCCCTGGACCGTGGCTCTACCCTCTCTGGGAATTTTGCCATAGCTCGCCAGAGCAAAAAACGAAAGTTGGTGTGGTCCAATCTTTCCTGACAGTCAGTTTTCAATGCCAACTGTTCATGATAAAGAGCTCCAACATCTCCTTCCTGAGTCTGCTCCCAACTTTCATCTCCAATGAACCTCTCGTCTCTGACATCATTTTGCAGCTCTTTCTCTGCAAGGAAAAAAGTCATCAGAACCACTAGAGAAATGTTATTATTTGTCCTATGTGTTTCCTCAAGTGAGGACTTTTCTTTTTCTAATATATGAGGAAACAATAAATTATATCTGAAGGTTTTACCAAGTAATTTATTTCTTATTTGTTTCCCCATTCATGTGCAATAAAGGAGTAAAAAATTAAATAAACAACCTCTTTTCTTCCCAACCTCCCCTTTACTTCCCCTTACATACCAGCGTGTATAGCTGCTTTTTCTAAATGTTCATAGTAGACTTTCCAAAACTGCTTATTTTCCATTTCATATGCATGGGAACTAAGAGAAAAGATCACAAAACAGAATACGTGCTATAATCTTTTTTAAAAGATCTCTCACTGGAAAAAAAAAAAAGTGAAAAGATACAACTAAAACTTAATTAGGTTATACCTGAATTAAACAACATTTGTACTTCTTTATATTTTTCAAAATGCTTGCACTGAGCAGGAATTATTATTATTAATTTGAATATAGCTGACACACAATATTAGTTTCAGGTGTACAACTTAGTGACTTCACAAGTTTATTATTTTATGTTATGCTCACCACAAACGTAGCTGCCACCTGCTCCATTACATGGCTATTATAATATCACTTACTATATTCCTTATGCTCTGCCTTCTGTGACTTACTCATTCAATAATGGGAAGTCTGTATTGCTCACTCCCCTTCACCCATTTTGCTCAGTCCTCCCATTCCCTCCCCTCTGGCAACCATCAGTTTGTTCTTTGTATTTATAGATCTAATTCTGCTTTTTGTTTATTTATTTTTTTGTTGTTTTTTTAAGATTCCATTTACAAGTGGAATAATCTGATATTTATCTTTCTCAGTCTGACTTATTTCACTTAGCATAGGACCTTCTAGTCCACCCACATTATCTCAAATGGTATGATCTCTCTCTTTTCCATGGCTGTATAATATTCTATAGTATACATACACCACATCTTTCTTATCCGTTCATTTACTGATGGACAACTTAGGTTGCTTCCATATCTTGGCTATTGTAAATAATGCTGCAGCAAACATATATCTTTTTGAACTAGTGTTTTGTTTTCTTTGGTAAATTCCCAGTAGTGGAAACACTGAATCATATGGTATTTCTATTTTTAAGTTTTTGAAGAGGAATTATTTTTATACTCATAAAATACTAAAGGATATTTTAAAAAATCTAAGCAGACTCC
Organism: Enhydra lutris kenyoni; assembly: GCF_002288905.1. Classification (NCBI taxonomy): domain Eukaryota; kingdom Metazoa; phylum Chordata; class Mammalia; order Carnivora; family Mustelidae; genus Enhydra; species Enhydra lutris. Next base: position 3,398,867 of record NW_019154091.1, read on the forward strand.
CATAAGTAGACTATTTTTAAAGGTACAATAATGGGAACAGGGCATCAGGTATGAGATATATGGCACAGTAAAGAAAGGAGAGGACTTGGGACGCCTGGGTGGCTCAGTTGGTTGGACGACTGCCTTCGGCTCAGGTCATGATCCCGGAGTCCCGGGATCGAGTCCCGCATCAGGCTCCCAGCTCCATGGGGAGTCTGCTTCTCCCTCTGACCTTCTCCTTGCTCATGCTCTCTCTCACTGTCTCTCTCTCAAATAAATAAATAAAATCTTTAAAAAAAAAAAAAAAAAAAAAAAGAAAGGAGAGGACTTGAGAGAAAATTGTTCAAAGCTAATGTTAAGTGTTGGTTTTTCTGCCACCAAATTAAAATATATTTATTGTTAACAAAAAGGCAAAATAAAAACTACATGAAACATGCAAACATTTCAAAGAGCTGAATTTGAAGAGCTGAATCACGTAAATGTTTATATTATCTCGTATCTTAGCAACAGTAGCTCAAAATGTTTAAATTCTTTCTGCCAATAATTTTCCAAGAATATGGTTTTTTTTTCCTGTTCCCAATATTTTATTGGTCACCTCTAGGCCTGTGCTTAACCAAATGGACTCCAAGGAGGGGGTCAACATTCACCAGCACCCAGAAGGGAGCATGAGATGCAGTTTGAAGGAACAGGTCTGGCCTTCCTGATGTGGCCCTTCCTGATCAGCACCTGGTCAGAGGCATAGGTGAGAAGCAAGAGCTTTTTTTTTTTTTTTTTTAACATTTGGTGATTACATATCATCTTTAATAATGCCACAGTCCAATACCTTTTTATTACTATAGCGAGTTGTGATTAAGTGTGTGTGTGTGTGCGTGTGTGTGTGTGTCTGTGTCTGTGTTAGGTGTTTGTGTTCCTGAATAGATGAGGGGCCAGTGGAGACTCTTACGCAGGTCTTAGACGACAGCTCTACTGAGCAGCAACCTGAAGATAGTCTCCATAGTGACACAGGCTGGACTCCTATCTCCCTTTTTCCTGGCTACTTTTTTCATGCATTCTGAGGCCCGTGTCAGTCCAGATTAAAGGGCTTCTTAGCAAAGATCAGTCTCCAGTTCCTAGTCATCACTGCCTCTGACCACAGGGACATCCCTGGGCAAAACAGAGATTGTTAGGCAAAGGTGTTATACAAAACTGAATTATATATGTTGATGACTATACATGACATATAAACCAGTTTTCAGACAGATAGATGTACCCAACAGGGAGACAGCCAACCAGCCATGGAGAACATTAAAGGCATTCAGTAAGTGAGAAACCAACATTTTTAACAGTGGGCTATTGGTAACACATGTATCAGATTCTTCCTTAAGTGCAATAAACAAAATTAGGAAGTTGATGTAAGGAAGGCCTTGTTTTCAGCATAATGGTTTGATGGTTCTTAAAGGCAGACATATCGGTTCCAAATTGGGAAGAGATTTGTTTACTCTACTTCTATCAGATAAAAACTAATGGTTAGGGTTCTGAGAAGTCACACATGATGTATTTCTAATCTGACAAAAAGCCAGCGTAGACCATCTGAAGACAAATGCCTGCAAAAGGACAGACTACATATGAGACACAGTATATGTATTTTCTATATGATTATCAAAGTCCTTTTTAGAGCTAAGGGAATTTTGGACACTAGACAACTAGGGTTTTAAAAAGTCCTTATTTTTAAACTGAAGTGTGGCTCACTGACTCAATATATATAAAATAAAATTTTGTAATTATTCTACAGTATCTTGTCACTGTAAAAAAAAATCAACAATATAGATGTATCATATAAAGTAAAAAGAGAAAGTCCTCCAAAGTTATTTTACTTCACAAAGAAACATACACAGAACATCTGAACTGTTAAAAAACTTGGAGAGAATAGACAGAATAACTGATGTTTCCTTTTTCTTTACTTTGCCCCAAAAGGATTGGAGCTACAGATACTATACACACCCATTCATTTAAATCACACCTAGAGGAAGTATAATAGTGGCCTGATCACTCTGCCATAGTTAAAAATGTAACGGCTTCATCTGTTTAACCCACACTTACCTTATGAGTTCAATGACAGGATCCCAGAGGGCACTGAAATTAACATACAACACCCCTAATAAATAACGAAGTGGCACCTGCAATGATAGGAGGCAAGTTCAGTAAATGGGTAATAAACTACAATAGAACACCCCAAAATACAAATATCCCAATTCAGACAACCAAAGGTTGGAACGAAGCATGTGCTTTAAGGAACAAGTTGTAGGTACCAATCCAAAATTCAGTGTATTATTTTCCAACCCTCCCCAAAACATTGCTTGCTATTTTTTTTTTTAAAGATTTTATTATTTGACACACAGACAGAGATCACAAGTAGGCAAAAAGGCAGGCAGAGGTTGGAGGAAGCAGGCTCTCCACTGAGCAGAGAGCCCGACTGATCCCAGGACCCTGAGCCGAAGGCAGAGGCTTTAACCCACTGAGCCACCCAGGCGCCTCATGTCACTCGCTATTTAACAGAGAAGAATCACTAAAGCAAATTCAAACTCACTTAAGATGTTCACAAAGGACACAGCATTTGAATCAACAGACTCGACTCACAATTAAATTCCTACCTACCAAACATTGCTCTTACTGTCACCTTATAGGACAAAACCTGAGCAGTAAACATACCAAAAACCCACTGTGAATGGCAGCTGGGGCTTTGCAAGCAGATGGCTGAGTTTTCAATACTAGGCATTAAAGGCAGTTCAGAGGGTCTGAAGTTTTCTCAGTTGCCTTGAGAACAACCGTCAGTATTACTTACATCTCCATGTGCAAGGGAGGCATCATATAGAATGGTAGTTCTAATAATATTTGGGGGTGAGATGTTTATTACTCTTTTAGCAGCAGAGCCCTTTTCTAAAATGAAACAACACAGGACAGTAATATATAAAACAGGTTAAGAGCGGAACCACTCTGATCTAAAGGGAATGCTTCCACTTGGCCTTCCTCCTAAAGCGATCTGTGACCTATCTCCAAGGGTCATGGATGAAAAATCCCCAATTCCAAAGGTAGAGGCCTGACATCCTGAGGTGGTGAACAAATCTGGAGAAGAATATCAAGTTTTAAGCTTTAAACTCCTGTTGCCACTTCCTACCTATCTTCACATATTATGCACCTATTCAGGAGAACAGAGGAGAGTAAATTAATTCCACTTTGAAAAAGCTTGCAGAAAAAAAAAAAAAAAAAAAAAGAAAAAGCTTGCAGAGCCATATAATTCAAACCATCTAAGAAAACTGGAGATTTATCTAGTTTACAAAAATTTTTTAACTACTTGATAGCCTTCTCTTTTCAAAAGCGAGCAAGGGGCGCCTGGGTGGCTCAGCGGTTAAGTGTCTGCCTTTAGCTCAGGTCATGATCTCAGGGTCCTGGGATCGAGCCCTGCGTTGGGCTCTCTGCTCAGCAGGGAGCCTGCTCCCCATCTCTCTCTGCCTGCTTGTGATCTCTCTCTCTCTCTCTGTCAAATAAATAAATAAAATCCTTAAAAAATTATTTTTAAAAAGCCAGCAAAACAGACCATAAAGTATAAATTAAGTTTAAAAAACATGGACACTGTTTTATACCTCCTGTAATGGCCCATCAGGCACTGCGGCCTGCACCACATCATGTCTTAGTTTTCTCAAATGAAGAAGCTTCTCTCTGTAATCGCTCACAGTTGCTGGGACAAGTTCTGCCTGGCGTAATATAGCAAAGGCAGACTGACGCTCTGAGAGCCCATCATCCTAAGTGAATGGAGAAAACCAAGGAGGTAGATCAGTACTTTGATTTTGCAGAAAGACAATGAAATGTGGCCAAAGTTCTAAAAAAGAGAAACTAGGCTATGTTAATGTTTTTAAATTAAATAAGCAACACTTTTTTGGGTAAATAATTTTTCCTCATAGCATTTACATTTTGGTAGTTAATTTAAGATTAACGTTTAGCATAGAAATGACCAGTAAAAACTAGGAAACTTATTCTCAAAGTGACTAAAATCGATTGGCCATATTTGTTGAAATAAAAATGTGTATATATACTTCCACTCTATAATTCTACTTTTAGAAGTAGTAATTTGCATTATGGGATTATTTCCCTATTATCAGCAAAAGGATGTTCACTACCCTCTTACTGGAAAAGCTGAAAACCTACAAACATCCCACCTAAGCATCCATCAACAGAGAGCTGGTTATGCAAGATATTTTAAACTATGGTATACTGTTCACACTTCAAAAGAAATGAGGTAAACCTCGAGGTGCTATATGACAAAACCTCCATGATGCCATTTATTTAAAATATACATGTGGATACAAAAATCTGAAAGAATATTCACCAATTACCTGTGAATTTTCAGTGTGGGCAGGAGTAAGAATTACAATAAAATTTTCAGTTTTTAAGATAGATATTTATACAATAGTGTTTGAGTTTTCTGCAAAAGTGTCATTTTGGAAATAAAAAAGAATTGCGTTTTTAAAAAGCTATCCAAATTAACAGTTAAAATACCTCCATCAGTTCTGGAAGTCGAACCTCAAAATGGTTTAGGATCCTTATTGTCAAAAGCCGAATCTAGAGAAAATAAAAGGCATGTTTCAAATTCCAAAGTTTACCCATAAGAAACTGATTTACAGCCAGGGAGATCTAAGTGTTATAGAATAAGGGAAATATTCCACTGTCAAGAGATACATGTTACTCTATCCCTTACTTCATATTAGAAACCAACCAACACTTTATTCAAATAGTATATGGAACAATTTAATGACCAGAAGAGACTAGAAGATAAAGTTGCTCATGAAACAATGTTTTTCTTTCAACTATGACACTATAAGCATCTCTATCAATAAGTGCAAAGAATCTGATTAAGTTTACAATTTTGATGTAACTAGTGATTTCTATTTGTATGTTAACATATTTAGGTATTTCTGTACACCTGACCAAACAGCAGAATCACCTGGGGGCTTTAAAAAATGATGCAGATTTTTCAGTTTCAGCCCTACTGAGTCAAAATTTTAGCCTGTGAGGACCCAGAATTTGTATTTCCATTAAGCTCCCCAATTAAACCTGCTGCAATCAATTTGTAGGTCAGTGTTTAGGAAGCACTGCATTAAACAGAAATCATCCCACAGCAGCATCTTCTGATTAAGGAACTCGGACAACCACAGGCAACACATACAGAACCAAAAGATGAGAGACTGAGGACACATCACAAAACACCATTACCTTGGATATACCACTTGAAATGTTTGCTTGTAACTTGGGAAATAATTCCATTAAAGCTTCCTCAGAAAGTGGCCCTTTGCAGCCACATAAGGATAATCTCTGGTAATAGAGGTCAGCTAACAGCAACACAGATGGCTCCAAAGGAAATGCTCTGCAACAAGATATTTATTAGCTCCGACCTGCGCCATATAGTCGAATATTTGGACTATAATAGAAACTACAGAAAATTACGACCGGTGAAGAAACTGTAAAAGGGACCAGGTAAAAGTTTAATGAGGACATTTTGCGTCATTTTAGAGACAAAGAATCTGAGGTCTTTCTTGCAACAGTGAGTAATGTGGTCAAGGACGACAGGTGTAAGCATTCACATGTATCCCATCTCTGTGGGAGTTGCAGAGGGATGTTTTCTCAGAGAAAGAGCACAGGAACTGTGGCACCTGCCTTAAGCTAATATACCTCCATGTATTTATTTATTCTTGTCAGGACATATTTCAAGGAGGATTTGAGATGGCTGAGACGGCCTCACGCAAGCCAACAAAGCAGCTCCATTCCCACTGCTCAGAACCTACAGATTTGGCTACATGCAAGGAATATGCCTGTTGGAAGTGGGCTTGGCACTGAGATCAAGAGAAAAGTTCCACGACGGCTCCTTGTGGGGCACCCCCGACAGCAGTGACACTCTTGTCTCCCCGGTTCAGGAACACAGAGAGCCCCAAATCCCAGATCCCCTCATGCTTTACTCCCTGCTACTTCTGCTCAAATGTCTCCTTCCTGATGAGTCCTTCCCTATTTGAAACTGTTGTTGTCCCCAACCTCCAGACTCTATCCTGACTCTGCTTTAATGTTCTTACCACTGTCTAAAGTGCTATATATTTTACTTATTTTGTTTAGCGTTTCTTCTTGCTAGAATGGTAGCTCCACGAAGACAGGGTATTTTGTGTGTTTCAGCCACTGACCGTGTCTCCCAGAGCCTAGAAAAGGGCTTGGTATGTGAAAAAAGCAAATGAATATTTACTGAATGAAGGAAATGAATAAATCTGTTTTAAAAAGCATGGAGCTAAAATGGATTAGACTCTAGGGGCACCTGGGTGGCTCAGATGGTTAAGCGTCTGCCTTCGACTCGGGTCATGATCTCTGGTTCCTGGGACTGCATCCCACGTTGGGTTCCCGGCTTAGCAGGGAGTCTACTTCTCCCTCTCCCTCTGCCTCTCGCCCTGCTCATGCTCTCTTTCTGTATCTATCTCAAATGTATAAATAAAATCTAAAATAAAATAAAATAAAATGGATTAGATTCTAGAAAAAGAAGTTAACTGCTTTACCAGGTTTTGAAAAGGTATGACCTTTAGAAAGGGTGCTGAGCTGAGTAGAAAACTGCTTCCTGGTAACAGCCCAGTGCTACACCAAAGTCGGGAGCTGGCTGACATCAACTTACAAAAGCAAAAACAAGAAGCTGGGTTGTGTCGGTAGGTAGTAAAAGTACCACAGGAAAGTGTTCTGAAATGGTGAATATGTCAAGCTAAGACAGAAGGAGTGTAGTAGAATTATGTTGGAACGACTCAGGAAGTTCTAGAAGGCCAACATAGTGCAATGTTAGGGTTGGACAGAGTCTACTACAGTAGTTAACACACATGGTAAAATACCTCTCCACAAAGATAAATATGCATTTAAAGACTGTGTAAAAAATAAACTTACATTAAGGATTCAAATCAATAATAAATTTCTAATATGAATACAACTTAGGTATAAAGTAAATCAAAATAAGGACTTTCATTATGCCCAAGATTTCACAAAAACAGACGCTTTTATATTTTATTTGTGATTAAATGGGAGGTATTTTTACTTACAATACTAAATTCTTCACACGTTCCACAGGAACCAAATGAAGAAGTTCAGATGATTCTTCCAAACTTAGCAGAGTATTTACAGCTTGACAAAGAACAAATAAGTTTCCTAAGGGCAGAAAAAAGAAGAAACTATATAACTTATTCCTTTGACACAAAAACTACCAGACATCTCATTTGTCTAATACTTGCTATTTGTAGAAGTTCTTAAATTAAAATGTATTTGTGCCTCCTTATCATCTGTCAAATGTCAGACTATAACAGGAAGGAACTGAAAAGAGAAGGTTCTCAAGTCTTGTATTTTAGCTTTCTTAAGGGAAAAATATATTAAAAAACAGAGAACAAAATATATGTTTCATTAATGAGGATAAAGAGGAAGTCTGATGGTCCCACTCACTGGCATTATCCAAATTAGAATTTTTAAGGAAATGCATCTGTACTTTTCAAAAGCTAATAAACTGTTTATTTTTTATTTTTATTTATTTATTTATTTTTAAAGATTTTATTTAATTATTTGACACAGAGAGAAATCACAAGTAAGCAGAGAGGCAGGCAGAGAGGGGGAGAACCAGGCTCCCTGATGAGCAGAGAGCATGATGTGGGGCTCGATCCCAGGACCCTGAGATCATGACCTGAGCCGAAGGCAGAGGCTTAACCCACTGAGCCACCCAGGTGCCTCACTATTTTTTTTTAATTAGACATACATTTAATCTTAGACCAGAGGCTGGCAAACATTGGTCCACAAGCCAGATTTGTATGTAGCCTGTTTGTTTTACAACCTACAAGTTAAGAATGCTTTTTAAATTTTTAAAGCGTTGTTTGAAACAATAAGCCAACAGTAAAGAATATGCCATGACTGACTATGAAAACCTAAAATATTTACTATCTGGTCCTTTACATAAAAATTTTGCCAACCCCTGCTCTGGATACTAGAAAAGTACTGTCCTTTACAACTTTCTGCAATGATAACAATGTTCTGTACTTGTGCCAATACGCAGCTGCAGTCCAATACCGTAGTCACCAGCAACATGTGACTACTGAGCACTTGAAACGCAGTGAGTCTACTTTATTTTCTAATGTGTCTGCTTCGTATCTAACAGAGAACCTAGCGCAGTAATTTCTAAATGAATGAACAACTACTATACATAATGTTAGAAAAGAAGTACTGTACCAGAATGAAACAAAATACCTACTTTCAAATTGCTGTTCTCAAGTTAGTGAGAGGAGATATTCAAGTATACAGCAGGAAAGGGTGTTCTGAGTAGGGCAGGGTAAAGCACATGGAAGTGCCTGGGGTATAAGGTGTATACAGTGTGAATGGGAGACAGAGAATAAGACACAAGCTAGGGCTTAGAAACGAGGGGTCTTAGATACCATGGCAACCTCTGACACTTAGTCCTCAGATTCAGCTTGTGCTCACCACATTATGAGGCACAAGTGCAACTGCCACCTTATCCTCTTTTTCCTGTATTTACCATAGAGGGTGTTGCATCAGAGCACAATGTTAGCACTATTGTCTGGTATTCCATGTGTTTAGTCACCTTGGCTGTGCCAGAAAAGAAAGAGAAGAAAACAAACGGGGATTGTAACTGACCTTTTCCAAAGCTTCCCTTGTCAACATTCATGAAGAGTGACTCTATGAAGCATGTGACCAGTGGTATCACCTTCTCTTTCTCAAGAGGTCTGTCCAAGAAGTCGGGAGACAAAGGCAAAAGTTCAAACTGGCATTCAATGCTTTTTCAGGGAATAATAGCAAGGAAGGGCTAATAAATGTTTAAATCAGCATGCTAAGTAACTCTTTCACAATTAACCATAGTTTATTTTCTCACCTAATATGAGGTAACACAACAAGGGCTGCCCAAGAATGTGAAAGGTAAGTAGCATCTTTATTTGGGGGTAACTGAATTATAGATAAGAGGTGGTCCAATACTGGGATCTGTTCTTTTCCTCCCTTGGATCTGGTCTTCTTCTGCCTTAAATAGGATCTGAAGGAAGAGAAGAAAAACAAATGTTTATGTATTTTAAAAATTTTTTTTATAAACATATAATGTGTTATTAGCCCCAGGGGTACAGGTCTGTGAAAAAAAACAAATGTTTAAAACAGAAGAGAACATAATTGCTCTTGCCCCCTGAAATTTAAAACTGATTCCTTTCCATACATGGAAGATTTGTGGGCAGGAGGGAACTGGTGGTAGTGGCTGAATATAAATAACCAAACAAATGCGAGTCATTTACTGATTTTCGGTAAGAAGATTTTTCGGTGCCTTTGGTTCTACTTTTTTCTATTTGCTATTTTAATTTGCTTCATAACTTAAAGCAAGTCTCTCCTAGTTTTTTGTATTATTTCTGAATTTTCTGATTCTCAGATTCCTTTTTTTTCTGTCCGATGTGCTGATGGACATGTTTTTAAAAACTACGGAGGTAACTTACTGTAATGAATGGACTTCCTCTATTCTCCCCCAACCCCACTTTTTTTTAAAAGATTTTATTTATTTATTTGACAGAGAGAGAGAGAGACAGAGATCACAAGTAGGCAGGGAGGCAGGCAGAGAAAGAGGGGGAAGCAGGCTCCCTGCTGAGGACCCTGAGATCATGACCTGAACTGAAGGCAGAGGCTTAACCCATGAGCCACCCAGGCTCCCTCCCCCTTTCCTTTTTGACATAAATTTTACTACTTCACAAAGGTAGAACGATGTTGCACATAGTGGTAAATCTGACAAATGCCACTAAAGGGATTACAATTTAAAACCGTCTCTGCTTCTTTAATCTCATAAAGTTTATTCGAGGACATTTTCTGACATGACATTTGGCTTTAGGTATCTGTTACTTTGGCACTTTTTTTTTTTTTTTTTTTTTTTACTTTGGCACTTTTCTTGTTTGCCTCTTTTCCCTTTTGCCAATGAACTACACCTCAGTTCAATTTGAAAGATAGAAATCTAATTGAAAGAAAAGTCACAGAAACAGTAAGTAAAATTATTTGTTTTAATAATTTATCTTCCATGTCCAGTTGGTTAGCTTGTTACATAACAGAAGTGGAAGATCAGGTTTTTATTCCCGTGTCCCTATTACGAAAATCAACTAAAAAGTTCTATTCTGGGGGGAGGAGTCAAGATGGCGGAGAAGTAGCAGGCTGAGACTACTTCAGGTAGCGGGAGATCAGCTAGATAGCTTATCTAAAGATTGCAAACACCTACAAATCCAACAGGAGATCGAAGAGAAGAAGAACTGCAACTCTAGAAACAGAAAATCAACCACTTTCTGAAAGGTAGGACGGGCGGAGAAGTGAATCCAAAGTGACGGGAAGATAGACCGCGGGGGGAGGGGCCGGCTCCCGGCAAGCGGCGGAGCAACGT
>NW_019154091.1:3414286-3453939 GCF_002288905.1 Enhydra lutris kenyoni
GGGGGGGTGGGATTATGGACATTGGGGAGGGTATGTGCTATGGTGAGTGCTGTGAAGTGTGTAAACCTGGCGATTCACAGACCTGTACCCCTGGGGATAAAAAGATATTATATGTTTAAAAAAAAATAAAACTTAAATAAAAAAAAGAAAAGTTCTATTCTTTTTTGTTTCATACCTACCGAGATATTCAATGTTTGGAAATTGTAAGAGACAGTTTAGTCAATTTCACTGACAATTTTTGAAAGTCCTTGATCTATAGTCTCTCTAGTAGTAAAGACTCAACGATCTGTAAAAATCTTACAAGAAAACATTGAGATGCTTTAAAAAAAAAAAAAAAAAAGGTGAGTCATAGCTGGCTGCTTCATCACATCTGCTGATGAGCTCCTGCAATAAAATCCACACTCCCTATCTTACCTTACAAGGCCCCATGTGATCTGATCCTGGCCTGCCTCTCATGTCCTCTCATTCCACCCTCCTCCTTACTTGATGCTCTGTACACACACAGACTTTCTTTTGTTCCTCAAACATACTAGGCTTATTCCTATCCCAAAGCCTTTACACTAAGTCTTCCCTCTGCCTGGAAAGTCTTTCACCTAGACCTTTGCTGGGCTGGATCCTTCCCATCATTACAATCAGTCCAAAGGTCCCTTCACTGGAGAGGAGTCATGCTGCCTCTCCATTCATTCTCCCTTTCAACACCCTAGTTTTATTTTTCTTTTTATCATTAAAATTATCTTGTTTATTTGTTATCTGTCTCACATCCCTCCAGTCCAAGAATGTCATTTCCCCCAAAAAGAAGGAACCTTCTTCTCATTCATTATTATATCCCAAAGCCTAGAATAGTGCCTGATACAATTAGCATGTGTCTACTGATAGAATAAATCAATCTTCGAAAGAATCTTTTTACATCTATTATTTCTTTCTAGTCTCACAACAATCTGTGAGATAGATGGATGGAATATTACTAAGAATGCTCAGACAAAGGTGACGATTCACATATATCCTATCTCTGTGGGAGTTGCAGAGGTATATATTCTCAGAGAAAAAGCACAGAAACTGTGGCACCTACCTTAAGCTAATATACTTCCATTTACTTGTTTATTCTTATCAGGGCACATTTCAAGGAGGATTTGAGATGACTGAGATGGCCTCACACAAGCCAACAAAGCAGCTTCATTTCCATTTGGGAATAAAATTTGGCTACAGGCAAGGAATATGCCTGTCGGGAGTTGGTTTGGTGTTGCAATCTTAAGAGGAAAGTTCCAAGGGAATAATTCTACAGGAGTTAGTAATTATTCCTGCCTCAGGAATCAGAGCTCAGTAAACTGGAAAACTAACAAATTCTATTAGCAAGTTTTGATAGAAAAGCTACGTTTAAGGTCTGCAGAAGAGCAACATGTGAAGAAGATGAGTTCCTCCGGAATTTCACGCTGATCCAGAATCAAAAACTAACTCTGTGTGACTATGGGGACAATGACACGCATCTCAAGGGATGCTGTGATGTTTCAAAACTGAGTACTCAGCAAAAACTCAAGGAATGTCCATCTATTCCTACTGCCCCAAAGCAAACCACAAATGCAGCAAGTCTAACAAATCCCAGAGAAATACAAAACTTAAGTATAAATACATAGGAATGACAAGTAACTGGCTTCCTAACATATAATTTCTAAAATCACATGCACAACTACTGGAAAAATGATAAGCAGAACCCTCTCACTTATTTATACAAACCCTGTTTTTAATATCTGAATGGTATGTATTATTTTTATTTTTTTTTTAAAGATTTCATTTATTTATTTGACAGAGAGATAGAGAGCACAAGTAGGTGGGCAGCAGGCAGAGGCAGAGGGAGAAGCAGGCTCTCCGCTGAGCAGGGAGCCCAACGCTGGGCTCAATTCCAGGACCTTAAGATCACGACCTGAGCTGGAGGCAGACACTTAACACCTGGGTGGCTCAGAGTATGTGATATTTTTAATGAAATTAAGAAAATAATCCATGGTTCTCTTAACAACTCAAACAATGCAAAGGTATATAATCTAAAAGTTAACAGTCACTTCTTGTTTCCCCTTCCCATCCTCCTGACATAAAGTTAAAACTTTTGTGTATCCTTAGGGAAATGTCAGTTCTCTCCAAACTGATCTCTAGATTTAAGGCAACTCCAAACAGATTCCCAGTGAGTTTTTTTGTAGACATAGACAAGATTCTTCTAAAATTTATACAGAACAGCAAAGGACCAGGAATAGCTGAAACAATCCAAAAAGAAACAGAAGAATGGGAGGAATTTTTTTTTTCTAGATTTCAAGACTTATTTTGGAGCTATTGTGATAAGACAGTGTGGTATTAGAGGAGGATAGATACATGGATCAATGAAAGAGAATAGAGAACCAGAAATAGAACCACATGTATATGCCCAACTGATCTGACAAAGGTACAGAAGCAATTCAATGAGGAAGAACAGCCTTTCAACAAATGTTGCCAGAACAGTGGGTATCCACAGGCAAAAAAAGAAACTTGACCTAAACCTCACACCTTATATAAAAATTAGCTCAGAATGCACCATGGATTTAAATGTAAAACATAAAACTATGAAATTTTTAGAAAAGTGGGAGAAAATATCTAGGAACTACAGCTAGGCAAAGAGTTCTTAGACTTGACATCAAAAGCATTATCCATAAAAGAAAAGTTGGTCAACAGAACCCCATCAAAATCTAAAACGGTGCTCTGTGAAAAATCTTAAGTGAACAAAGTCAAACTATCAACTAAAAGAATATATTTGCAGACCATTTATCTGACAAAAAAACCCTTTGTCTAGAATATATAATGTGTTCTCAAAACTCAATAGTAAAGGAACAAACAATCCAGTTACAAAATGGGCCAAGGAAATAAACAGATATTTCACTAAAGAGGATATACACATAGCAAATAAACACAGAAAAAGATGGTCAACATCATTAGCCACTAAGGAGATGCAATTTAAAACCACAACGAGATCTTACTACAGCCTACTAGATTGACAAAAAATAAAAATCAGTGATGATACCAAATGCTGGAGAGGATGCAGAGAAACTTGACCATTCAGACTGCTGGTGGGACTATTTTTCTTTTTTTAAAGATTTTATTTATTTATTTGAGAGAGAGAGAGAGCATGAGAGGAGAGAGGTCAGCGGGAGAAGCAGACTCCCTGATGAGCAGGGCGCCCTTTGGGACTTGATCCCAGGACTCCAGGATCATGACCTGAGCCGAAGGCAGTCGCTTAACCAACTGAGCCACCCAGGCACTCCTGCTGGTGGGACTATTAAATGGCCCAACTACTCTAGAAAACTCCTGGCAGTTTCTCATGAAATGAGGGATATACTTATAATTCAACAATTCCACTTTTGGGTATTTATCTCAGAGCAACAAAAAGTTACATACATGAATGGTCGTTAACAGCTTTATTCTTCATACTAGCCAAAAACTAGAAGTGACCTAAATGTCTTTCAACAAGTGAATCATTACATGGGCTACACTATATCCATGCCATGGGATGCTACTCCACAACAAGCACACAAAAAGATGTTCAACAAAGGGATGGTCTCTTGACGCATACCACTTGGATGGGTCTCAAGGGAATTGCATGACTGAAAGCTGATCTCAAAAGGTGTACTCTCTAATTCCATCTATATAATATTCTTAAAATGATAAATCATAAAAACAGAGAACGGATTAATAATTGCCAGTGGTTAAGAATGGAGGGCAGATGGGGCGCCTGGGTGGCTCAGGTCATGATCCTGGAGTCCTGGGATGGAGTCCCGCATTGGGCTCCCTGCTCGGCAGGGAGTCTGCTTCTCCCTCCGTGACTCCCTCTTCTCATGCTCTCTCTCTCTCTCATTCTCTTTCTCTCTCTCTCTCTCACACACACACAAATAAATAAAAATCTTTAAAAAAAAAAAAAAAGAATGGAGGGCAGAGTATCAGAGTGAGTGTGGCTATTAAAAGGTAGCATAAGAGAGTCTTGTGGTTATGGAACAGCTCTGTTATCTTGACTTTGCTGGTGCTTATGAATTTACACATGTGATAAACTGCATAGTACCATATAGCCAGATACACACACAGCTAGAGATGAGTGCATGTAAAACTGATGAAATCTGAAAAATGTCAATTTTATCATTGTGATATATGCAGTTAACTTGTGCAAAATGTTACCACCAGGGGAAGCTGGCTGAAGCGTACCTAGAACCTCTCTGTATGATTTCTTTCAAATACAAATGAATGTACAATTATTTTAAAAATAAAAGATTAAAAAAAATCAATAGTCACCTCTTTCTTTCATATACCACCCTCCTGACATTAACCAGGTTAACATGTTTATGTAGCCTTCCATGTCTTTTCCTTTGCTTATTTACACTTTTTGTTTTAACTTTGCAAAATGGTATCATACTAAACAACTATTCTACAACTTCCTTTTTTCATAGAAAAATAATATATCATGGACATCTTCCCAGCTAATATACAGAGATCTTCATTTTTTACAGCATTCTTATGTATTATAAAATGGGTAATCCTACCAACATTACAGGGAATAAAATCTTAGAACTTACTCTACCGTCTGTTGTGAAAAGACGAGGGGATACTTCTCAATTGCCATAGAGCCAGCAGTAGGAGGTGCTGCTTTGTTGAGAATGAGCTTGGCCAGAATGGCTAGAGCTTCATCTTTGACAGCAGCCTCATCAATCATGAAGCAATTTTCAATATACAAGAGAAAGCTGGGTAGAAAAAGCTAAAAATAAGAAAGGAAATCACATTTATTAACACATACATATTTCATAACACTTAAGGAAGAGACAGTTCTAAGACTCCCACAGAGGGAAAAATCAATCAAAAATACAGGATCAGGAATCACAAAGGCATCAGACCTCTTCTCCACAGAAACTATGAAAACTAGAAGACTATGGAGCAATACCTAAAAACCTGAGGGAAATGACAAAATCTATAATTCTATACCTATCTTGCTAGCAATATGAATAAAGACATTTTCTAAGATACTAAATCTCAAAATTTTACTTCCATTTGTCCTTTCTCTAGAACCTCTGGAAAATATGTACCATCAAAATGAGAGAGTAAACTAAAACAAGGGAAAGTTGTGGGGCCCAGGAAATAGGAAAAAAAGCAAAGGAAGTCCTATTATGCCATCTGTGCTGTGGGCTGAGAAAGCAACCCATATCAGACTCGCACAGCTCGAGGAGGAATGTGTCTAGGAAAGGAAAGAAAAAAAAAATGAGCTGCTAAATTTTCTGACAGGTGAAAGCATTTTAGAATGCTGTTGGCAGATAGACTCACTAACCAGCTAGTCAAGAAAAATCACTTCCAGTTTTTAAAGAATGAGGCAATCTATAACTTCAGGATAAATGAAAAGGTATATAAAAAAGGAAACGTAAATACTTGCTTAGAAGGATTAATTATACGGTGAATAGGAATCCAACCAAAATTTGTGATGTAACTTTGTTGAGAAGATTAGAGGTATAAAAGAACCAGAACATATCCACCATAGGAGGAAGTCTACAGAAGAGTAGTAGAACTAATGAATCAAGGAAAAGCAGTGTATCTGAATGATTAGAAAATATAAAGTAAGAGAAAAATAAACAAGAGATGTGGTTGTTCTTGGCGAGGAACATATGAGTGGAAATCAAGTGACTAACTTTTAGCCCTGCTTGACTTTTAAAACTACATACAAACTACAAATTTTTTCTGAAAAAATAAGATGTTCATAAAAAGACCAAAGGGAAAAGGGGAGAAGGAAAAGATGTAGCTGCTAAGAAAACCAGAGCAAGGTAAAGGACTCTCATTGGACAGGAAGGAAGGACACGAATGAAGAAGGTTTTTCTTGAAGCAAATGAGAATATATTAATGCCTAAAGGGGAAATCAGAGAACAAGATACAGAGACAGGCTTCCATGAGGTATGCTGTGGAAGATCAGTTACAAGGAGTGGCAAATGTTTGATAAAATAAACTCAGGATTTAACAGGAAAGATGTCTACCTCACTACATCAGGTATTTACACACTAACAGTGAAGTGCATTAGCAACTATCCTGCAATCCAAATGTTTCAGAAACTATTTTCTATGTTTCAAACTCACATAAAACTTCCTTATAGTCTTTTTTCAACTTTACCACATGGTTCTACAACTTCCTCAAGGATTATTTAAAAACAAGTCGATTATCTAATGTCATTTTAAATGCCCTAGCATATGGAATAAAGTTTTACTCGTGAACTAAAACTGAAATATAATTGCTTTAAAATATATGGACTAAAATATCAAATATTTATTCTATTCCTCTCAAACAAGAATCACAGGACTTTTAAGTTTGATTATTTTATCATGACAGATTGATTAACAAAACAAATCCAAAACTTTAGTTGCTCACCTGCTCAAACTGCTTCATAACAAACATAACTTCAGAAAAATCCAAAATTAAACGTCTTTCAAATCTGCTCTCAAAAACCTGTGGACCACAGGTAAAGAACATTAAGTACACAGAGAGTACTTTCCCCATTCCTGAAAATAAAATCATCTTAAACCTTCAAGGTCCTCTCATTTGCAAGCAGGAAGTGGTGGGACACTTGGCACAAGTTAACAGAGGCAAAAAGAACTTGACTGCTGAATTTGCTACTGTGCGGAAGGACACATCCAGGTGTGACACTGGCACTGAACCCTTCTCCTTGGGAAAGCAGATGGAGTAAGGAAGTGGCAGGCACACTTCAACCAGTTTTCTGTACAAACGCTTGCCCTTTGGCTGCAAGAACTTACTTACAAATGTTAGGGGCACTGGATTTCTAGTGATTATGCTGGGTTCTGCCTAAGAGCTCCTCAGTTCTTTCCCAGAGACAGAGAATTACGAAAGGGCAAGCAGTACTATTTTATACCCTTTTTCCATGCAATATACTGCTGCACTGCATGAGTCTAGGAGGAACCTAACTGGTCTACTTTCAATCCCACCTCCCTACAAACCATCTTCTAAACTCATTAAAATGCAAATCTTATCAAATCATTACCCTGCTTAACATTTCTCCAGGGCTTTTCACTACTTACAGGATAAAAGCCAACCTAACTTTGCAAAGCCAAGCAGAGTCTCGCTGGTATACGCCATACCTCCTCATGTGTCCATATACTCAGTAGGCAAACATTTCTGGATTTGTTTTTTTTGTTTTTTTTCCATTTCTGGACTTTTTGATGCATCTTGTGGTATTCCCTCTCCAGCCATTTTTAACCCCTTCACTGACTGGCAGATGCTATTTAACCTTCAAGGACTATCCCAAATATAAGTCCTTTGGAAAGCATTCTTTGTCCCTCAACCCTGGGCAGAATTAATCATTATGTTTCAATATGACAACAACAGATTAATTCAACACATTATAATAACTCACTTCCAGGGCCCCACCTCCTTAACAATCAAAAACCATAGGTACCACAATGCCCACCCTGGAATACCTAGTCCATACCCAGCACATGGTAAGCCATACATGTTTGTTGAATATCTGCCATTTACTTTTTCACCTTCGGTTTTGCCACTTTCCATTATTGTGTGCAATTCACATCTCCTTGATGAGATTATAAATTCCCTGAAGGCAGAGTCTTTGCCACATTTCTTTAGTATTCCCCAGGAGGCTTACTCAATGCTAAATATCTTATTAACTACTCAATTAATATCTGTTGAAGTAAATTACTTTTTGTATGGTTTCTTTGATAAGGGTCTCCGGCAAGGAAACATTTTCACCCAGGATCAAAGCAGAAATTACAGCCAAGAGGGTCTCCCGGCAAGTTGTAGAAAGATTGGCTATTTGTAATGTTTGAGATAATACCTATAAAATAAAAGAAAAAACAGTGCACACTTAGCAATAGCTTTTAATGAACAGACTCTAAGCAAATGAAGCTGGGAACTCACCTTACAAACATCGACAGGTTTGGTTATCTTTGATCCGTTCCCATGTTTCACAAGTATCAAATATGTTTCTAACAACCTTCTTATCTGTTCAGAACTTTCCCCACAGTTAGTTGTGCTTACTTTTGTATGTAGATCTAGGAGTGATTCCTGCCAATGGGGAATTTAACAGAAAGAATAACTATAAAATATCAAACTTATCTGTTAATCCAATAATGAAAGTATTGGATGAAGCGGTTCAAATTTTCACAATTTTGAAATAAAGACACACTTCCCAGAAGTCACTAAGGATAGTAATAGCTAACATTTTTGAGTGCACGGTTATAAAGTGCTTTATAAGTATTTACTCACAATCCTCATAGCAACCAGGAGGTAGAAAATATTACTGTCCCATAATTCCACCAGATGAAAAAACTGGGGAAGAGAGATTTAAGTAACTTTCCCAAGTCAGTGACAAAGCCAAGATTCAAACAGAAGCAGTCTGGCTCCAAAGGCTGTGCTCTTAACCATAGTGCTCTACTGCATCTCAAAATATCAAAAAAGTACAGGGGATAGAGAGGGGGGGCAAAAAAGGGGAACAAAAATCCTAATTATGTGTGTAAAAGTATAAAGACAACAATTATAAAATACAATCTCCAGGAGTGGTCTGCTAAACTAAGAGCAAGAACAATCAACTCTCGGGCTCCTTATTACATACAAATCCTTAAAAATTACAACTTACTTATCCATTCCTCTGTTGAAGGGCATCTTGGTTCTTTCCACAGTTTGGCGACCGTGGCCATTGCTACTATAAACATTGGGGTACAGATGGCCCCTCTTTTCACTACATCAACGGACAAATGGATAAGGAAGATATGGTCCATATACACTATGGAGTATTATGCCTCCATCAGAAAGGATGAATACCCAACTTTTGTAGCAACATGGAAGGGACTGGAAGAGATTATGCTGAGTGAAATAAGTCAAGCAGAGAAAGTCAATTATCATATGGTTTCACTTATTTGTAGAGCATAACAAGTAACATGGAGGACAAGGGGAGATGGAGAGGAGAAGGGAGTTGAGGGAAATTGGAAGGGGAGGTGAACCAGGAGAGACTATGGACTCTGAAAAAGAACCTGAGGGTTTTGAAGGGGTGGAGGATGGGAGGTTGGGGGAACCAGGTGGTGGGTATTAGAGAGGGCACGGATTGCATGGAGCACTGGGTGTGGTGCAAAAACAATGAATACTGTTATGCTGAAAAGAAAAAAAAAAATTAGAACTTACTTGCAAACATTCAAAAAATGTACCAAAATGTTCCTTGTAGATGTAGAACGCAGTTGATTTGACCATGTTTTTGAGTGTTTCTCCAACTAAAATCCATGGCAATTGAGTTTCTGTTTCAGTAACCGGTCCTAGTTTTTGTAAAATTAGCTTCACTGCCTGTAGGAATCCAGTAATCATTAAAATGGACATGTACACTCTTATTTTTAAGTATTATACTCTCATTTCCCACTCTGATTATTCCCCACTCTGATTAAGCTATATTAAAATCTGATCTGGAATGATCAAGATATGGCAGCTTTGATGGTTAACTACATGTCCCATAAGGAATTTTCAAACTAGGAGGGAGAATTTTATCATCCAAATGCTCACTCCTTGCTCATTAATCAATTTATGTTATCTTCTAGGATCCAAGATAAAGAAAACAGTAATAATTTTATAAGTAAATATACCTAATCACCTAAAGCCTAGGTAAGCATTGTTATTAAAGCCCTAATGCTTCCCACTAGTGCTTTTTATTTATTCCAGACTATCCTCCCTCCATACTATTTACATAAATCTTGTCCATTTTTCTTTCATACAGACTCAAAAGATCCTCCCAGTCATTTACCTTCCCTGTACAGGAATGAAACATGTTTCTAACTCCTTTGCACATTTCAAAGAGCAACTGTCCAACTCCTTCTACCTTTTCCGGATGTTTATCAAGATCAAGAAACATTAAATTGAAAAGTGCATTTTTATCAGAAACCTAAAACACATAAAGGAAATGGAAAATTATATTTACAACACAAGAAATCCAAATGAAGACATATTATTTACTGTTGCACAGGTTCATAGTTAAATGTAATTAGGATAAAATTCTAAAAGGAAGAGACACTTAGAGTGATTTCAAACTTTTCTAATAGTATATCACTTTTAATTTCACACATAGCACTGATTCAGTGAAATAATGTACAGGTCTGTGCCACGAAAAACTACATAAAGCAACATTCTATCTTTCGAAGTAAATCATACACTTATGAATAGAAAAGAAATTAATACCAGTGTTTCTGTTTCATTACAAGAATCCTCTAAAATTTACTATGGAAACACAAGCGACATCATGATAAGAGTTTCTTCTGTGAAATTACTATAAAAGTTTCTATTACTCTCACCATTCATATATTTACTGACTTGAATTAGAAGGTACTTCTGATATTTATACTGAAAGCTACCATAAGCCTAAATAACAATAAAACAGTGACTCAAATTATTTCACATTAGTGAGCAAAGACAACCTAAACATGAAAGAAAATAGTAAAGATTTCTTCTCATATATATGTTATATTATATATTAATGTTTTCATATTTCATAATTCATTTATCATATTTCATAATCTATATAATATATAGATTATATTATCTATCTATCTATCTACCTATATTAGTCCATGCAACTGCATTATAAAAGATATGTTTCTGTTCATCAGATTCTTGAGGATTAATGAGCAATAAACATATAAGATATCAGACTAACCTTTCTCATCAAAAAAGTGAAACTTTCAGCGGCAAAATTTCTTATATGTAGTTTTTTATGAGCCAGGAGTGTACTATACATGCTACAAATGAGAAAATACGACATGTTTAATAACATTTTAATAAATACACACTCCACATCAACTCTATGTCCAACACTGAGCTAGGTATATGAGGAATACATTGCCAGTATAAAGCAAGTGGTTTAAAATCTCGTTCATTTACCAAGACAGAAGATGAAGATAATAGAAAAGAAAAATCCTAGGATTGGTGGTACAGATCTTACAGAGAAGACTCCATGAATAGCTAAAACTTGTAGTGATTCCTGAATGATGAGAAGAATTCAGGTGGGTACTGGCGTACATATGATTAGAGATAAAAGTGAGAACAAAGGCAGGGTGCGCAGAAATGATCACAGTCAAAGGACAAAGAAGCCAGTCTGTCTGAAAGGAAAAGGGTGGTGGGGTTGGGGATGACTGCGGCAGGTAAAGCCACCCAGGTAAACAGGTAGCTCTGAACACCAAACAGAGGAATCTAGACTTTAGCTTATATCTATGTCAGCACTCACTCTATGTTATTTCCTCTAACCAACACAACCCCATGGAGCATAGGTACTATTATCCCCATTCCACAGACAATAAGCCCAAGACAGAAAGGCCAAGCAACCTGCTCAAGATCATAAAGACACTTAGCTGTAACTAAATAATTACTTGTATAATCTCATTGTTTAAACTGGTCACATGGTTTAAGCATGGTCTCCTATTTTTGCCATATTCTCAGTATCTGGCCCACAGAAGGTACTAATAAATATTGGCTGAGTGGGAAATGAGTGTTTTGGAGAGATTAATTTAGTAACAGTATGCAGGATGAAATAAATGAAGATGCTGGCAGTTCTACCAGAAAGCTGCACAAGTCATGAGAGCGTGGGTGAACAAGAGCATGAAAGAGGCTTATGGTAGAGGGAAATGCTGAAAGATGGATCCAAGAGGCATTTCAAGAGTTCTTACAGTGGAAGCCAAGAACTTACAGTGCCCACAAGAACCTTATATGATTGGGACCCTACTAATAGAGTGTGGCACCACCTAATTACCCTCTGCTTATACACACTGCCCCATGGCCCAGGACTCCTTGCTGTTCCTTGCACATGCCAGGCATGCACCTAGGATGTTCTCCTGCTAATCTATAAAGTTTGCCCAATGAGGGATTTTTATCTGTTTTTTTTGCAATTGTATCTCAAGTGCTGAACACATAGGTAGTGCTCAATAAACACTCACTGAACTGAGTTGTCATTCTCCTCATGTCATCTCAGGCATTTTATCATCTAACATCATAAGAAGAAGGCTGAGTATGGTACAATAAGATATTTTTGAAGAGAGACCACATTCATACAACTTTTATTATGGTATGTCGTTATAACTGTTCTAGTTATTGCCGTTAATCTCTTACTTGCATTTATGAATGATACTTTATCATAGGTATGTGTGTGTAGGAAAAAACATAACCCATAGAGGGTTTAGTATTATCTATGCTTTCAGGTATCTACTGGGGATCTTGGAACATAAACCCCTGACATACTGCACACTGCCCAATGATCTTGCTGGTTTTGAATGAAGTAATCTTGGTTTCTAATACATTTTACCAAAAGCTTCATAGAAAACTAGTAAAGGCTGAAAAAATATTTCTTTCTCATTCTTTGTTCAAAGTGGGGTAAAGGAAAGGGTGGTTCAACAAAGGGGAGGGTGAAGGGGGGGTGGTACAAAAACAAAATCAACAGTTCTATCCCATACCAACACCTATACTTAGGAGGAGGGCATAAATCTTCATGTTCTGTGGCAACTAAAGTATGCAGAAATAACCAGTAAACCAAGGGGAAAAATCCATCAAGTACCTGCCTGAAATTGACTATAATCAATCTTTTTTCTTAAGCAAGAAAGCGACTATGGGATTCATCCTCTTTCCCTGTTCACATTTGTTCACAGCGTTCCCTGAGTACCTCTTTGGGCTTAATAAATATGTTAGGGGCTGGGTAAATTCAGATACTTAAGACTGGATTCTTGAAGAATTCAAGGTTTATAAAACACATTATTACACTGTGAACAAACAAATATAACAGAAGTTGTGTGATGTAAATGTGTAGAATGCCAGAAAGGTTCAGAGTACAAGGTTTTCACTTTAGGGTAAGGTGCCCAGAAATATCTGTGGAAGTTATGAAAACCAAGCTTGACTTTGATGATGAAGCAGGATTTCAGTAGCTGGAGATAAGAGAAGATCAGGTCAATGCAGACTAATAGAACAGACTATGGACCACTATGGCTGGAGAACCAATTTCGTATAATTAGAGACTGAGTTGGAAAGGCAGTGTGGAGTCTGATCTGTCAGACTCCTAAGGAACAAAACAATAAACAAGGAACAAAACAATAAAAAAAGCATGTCAGAATTATGCAGCCATATCAGCAGGTAAACATGATGGATACTGTGCACATTTTAACTAAATATGGGGTGGGAGTGTGAAATCCTGGTTGTCAGTATTGATAAAGACTGCACTTGACCAAAAAATAAAAACTTGACATGGAAGACATTAGGAGAAGGAAAGGAAAAGTGAAGGGGCAGGGAATCAGGGTGGGAGACGAACCATGAGAAACCTTTTGGGATGATGGAAATGTTCTTAAACTGATTATGGTGATATTTGCACAATTTTATAAATTTACTAAACAGCACTGAATTGTAAATAAGATAAAAGAAAATTTAAAAGTCACAAATCCCTAAATCAAACTGTATTACAGAGAGAAAAGGGTCACCTGTATATATTGGACATGTCCTTCACCATTAGTCTCCACAGGTACTTGTAAAGATAGGACAGTGAAGTGAAAGCCCATTCTAGTAACTCTGTGTCCTGAGTCTCCAAGATTGAGGTGATAGTCAGGAAAAAATCCTGAAAATGTGGATAGAAGTCCGTCTGCAGATCTCGTGCCAACTGTACAACCAAGCTGGATTAAAAATAAGTAGAAGTAACTGATCAAGACATGTGTATCAAAAAACAGTCTGTAAATCTATTTCACAAATGATAGCAGGTTGCCTATGATCTCAGGATTAATTTAATCTTCCAAACTAAGTCTTAAGAGATGTAAAACATTTTTCACATTTTAAGAGTTTAGCAAAGTGGGGTGCTTGGGTGGCTCAGTTGTTGGGAGTCTGCATTCAGCTCAGGTCAGGATCTCAGGGTCCTGGGATTGAGGCTCGCATCGGGCTCCCACCTCAGCTGGAAGCCTGCTTCTTCCTCTCCCACTCCCCCTGCTTGTGCTCCCTCTCTCGCTGTGTCTCTCTCTCTGTCAAATAAACAAATAAAATCTTTCAAAAAAAAAAAAAAAGAGTTTAGCAAAGAAATGAGGCTGGAGCAAGAAGGTGCACTTCATCACAAGTTACACTCAGTCATTCCTGTAGTGTGAAAAAAAAATGGGGTCTTCTTAAACATATAAAACAGCAAAAAAAAAAAAAAAAAAAAGGATACCATTAAGATTCTGCTTTTTGGTAAAGCACTAATGTTCTAATCTAACAGAAAAGGCAAATTCTTGTTTTTAAATTCAAACACCAGATCTAAGGCAAATGTAGCTATAAAACAACATTTCTTAGTTGGTTGTTTTTTTTTATTTTATTTTATTTTATTTATTTATTTGGGGCAGAGAGAAATCATGATCACAAGCAGGGCTGATGGAGGAACAGAGGTAGAGGGAGAAGCAGGTTCTCCATAGGGCAGGGAGCCCAACACAGGGCTCGATGCCAGAACCCAGAGATCATGACCTGAACTGAAGGCAGACGCTTAACCAACTGAGCCACCCAGGTGCCTCTTTTAAAGACTATTTATTTGAGAGAGAGAGCAAGCCCGGGAGAGAGTGAGCACAAGCGGGGGACAGGTGCAGGGGTTGGGGGATGAGCAGACTCCCCACTGAGCAGGGAGCTTGACACAGGGCTCAGTCTCAGGACCCCGGGGATCATGACCTCCACCGAAGACAGTTGTTTAACCAACTGAGCCACCCCAGCACCCTTTAAAACACAACCTTAAAATTCAGGTAAGTGTCATTGGGCTTTCTCTCAACATACTACTTACTCCAAAAGGGGCTGATAGGCGAAACTGTTCTTGATTTGCAGGTGAGTCTTCAAACTCTGAACTATCTCATTTTGATGATAGACCAACTGATTGAAGGACTGGCATTTGTCAATAACTTCTTTGTAAAATTTGCCTGGGTTTAAAAAAAAAAAAGAGAGAGAGAGAGAGAGAGAGAGAGAGAGAGAATATGTTCTGCTTTTCTACCATACCATTATTTAGTTGTTTTAAACACATAAAGTGCAAATGATGGGAGAATAAAATAGAAACAAAATGGAGTATACCAAAGTGTTCTGTAAGGTTCAATTCTCTCCATTTCAGCAGACCCTCAAAAAAGTAGGTTTCGACTTCCTGTCAAGATTAAAGCAGTCCATTAATTTGGCAACTCAAAAACTATGATCAAAGTAAATAAGAATAATGAAACAGTAATACCTTGAGACAATGATAATAGTCAAGAGTTTAAAAATATTTCTTATGAAGGGCATTAACTAACAAACTTAAATAGTAATCAGCTGTACAATATAGGCATATGATTTATAAAAACAGTATTTTATTGATTTGGTTGTAACAAATACTTCTCTAAAACCCAAGTAATAGCCACACTAAAGAGAAAAAATTTTTTTTCTGTTTTCTACACTTTTAGGCCCAGGAAAAAAAGGTGCTCTTAACAGTTCTTTCATTCTGCTTTTAGAAATATGAATTATAACCTTGTGGGGTAGTACTCTGGCAATTATTAAAATGAAAAAAAAAAAAAAAAAAAAAGGAAACCAACAAAACAGGTATGTCCTCCGACCCATCAATTCCCATTCTGGAGTATTTCTTATAAAACTTACAAACATACCAGTATGAAGATGTTTATTCAGCTCTATTGATTGTAGTGGGGGAAAACACCAAACACCCTAACTATGCAACAACAGGAAAATGCTTAATGTAACCTATGGCCCATAAATACTCAGGTACATTATACAGCTATTAAAAAGTTCTATCTATATTGAATTAGAAGGATGTTGATAAACTCTCACAGTGATAACAGCAAGAAACATAATAAAGCAAATGGGAGGAACCAATTTTTTTAAAAAGACTTCTATAAATACACATATTTGCACATATCATGAGAGAGAGAAGTATAGACGAATACATACATGCCAAAATGTCAATATTAGTTTCTTTGACAATAAGGAATGGGAGGGGTGAGATAACAGGTTTTTCTAAGTTCACCTATGTTGTCATGTTATTTAACTTATTACCACAGTATATATTACTTTATACTTTATTTTTTTAAAGATTTTATTTATTTATTTGACAGAGAGATCACAAGTAGGCAGAGAGGCAGGCAGAGAGAGGGGGAAGCAGGCTCCCTGCTGAGCAGAAAGCCCAATGCAGGGCTCGATCCTAGGACCCTGAGATCATGACTTGAGCGGAAGGCAGAGGTTTAACCACTGAGCCACCTAGGCGCCCCTACATTATATTTTGAAAAGTAAAATCAATAAATTATTACCCTGTGTGTATGTGTATGGAGAGAGAGTTCAAATTAGTATACATACAAACAGCATGCCAAATTTTCTACGATCTCAAAATATGTCACTTTCCCTTTGCATTGTGATTCATAGCCCCTACCACAAAGGGATGGAGTTTGCTTCCTCACTCCTTGAATCTGGCCTTGCTTTTCTGACCTCCTTTGACCATAACGTGCAATGAAAATGAACATGCAACCAGCAAAGTTAGGTGTTAAGAGGCTTTGTAGCCTCTGTTTTTCCTCTCTCAAAAAGAACCTACCACCATGAAAAGAATCCTAGTCTAGCTTATTGGAGAATAAGAGACCATGAGGACAACCAAGACTAACAAGCCCCAGTCAAATGTGATTGAGACCACTGAGGACCATCCAGTACAAGATCCTATCCTAGACTCTATTCTCTATTAATTCAACATTCTACCTCTTACTCATCTATGTCTCTTGTGGCTTAAACTATAAACCATCTACTGAACACTAAATCTGTAATTCCACCTCCAAAGTCACCTGTACTCTTCCAGATCCATATATTCAAATATCTTTTGGATACCATCATCTGGATGATGGTATACCAAATTCAGTAGGTATACCAAATTCAACAACCAAATTCAACAAGCCCCAAATGGAACCAACCCTGTGCTTCTCTTCCTATAAATCTATCTTGGTAAGTTATGTTTTCGACTACTCAGTTGTTAGAACAAAAACCTTAATTCCCTTCCTCCCTTCATAACCAGCAGGTTGTAAGTCCTATCCTACTTTTTTAATATCTCTGGAATCCTTCCCTTCTCTCCCTCTTGACTGCTGCTACTACAATAATTTCTTACTTATGTAACTACCATATCCTCACAACTGGTTGTCCTGACTCCAATCCTACTCTTTCTTCCACATTAAAGCAGAAAGATCTAAAACAGACCTGATCATGTCACTCACTGACTTAAAATCCTTACAGTCCTAGAATGACATCCTACAGCTTCAGGATAAAGTGCAAACTTAGTTTGACATATGAAGTCCTTTATGCTCCTTGACTATATCTTCACCTTTATCTCTCACCAGGGTGTCCCTCCCCAATCCCAGTAATCATCAACACACACAAACATTACACATACAATTATAAGCACACTGAAATGTTCTGCAGTTTCTTGAATGTGACATGCATTTTCTAGTCTGTTTATACAGGCTTCTCTCTCAGCCTGAACCAGCATTTCCTGTCTTCTTTGCCATGCTAAATACAAATAACAAGACTTAATTCAGCTATCATCGTGTCTACATTACCTTTTCAACACCCCACCCTATACCCACAAGGAATTTAGGTTAGGCTCCTTCAGTATGAGTTGCCAAAGCCTTATGTGCTTACCCAGATCACATCAGTTAACACACTAAATTCACAGACTGGGGGGCGCCTCGGTGGCTCAGTGGGTTAAGCCTCTGCCTTCAGCTCAGGTCATATCTCAGGGTCCTGGGATGGAGCCCCGCATCGCATCGGGCTTTCTGCTCAGCAGGGAGCCTGCTTCCCCCATCCCCTTTCTCTGCCTGCCTCTCTGCCTATTTGTGATCTCTGTCAAATAAATAAATAAATAAATAAATCTTTAAAATAAATAAATAAAGAAATAAATTCACAGACTGGAGATAAGACATCCAAAAAGACAGTGAGTAGTGACTACAGCCAAGTGAAGAACTGTAAGAATTGAAGATGAGTCCCTTAAGTTCAAGGCATGATATACAGGACCTTAAAAGGCTAACGGAGGAACAATGACTTCATGTAGCAAAACAAGATTTTTCAGTAGAGGTGTGACTGAGAGCATGGTTAGAACTGGAAAAAAATATGTGGTTTAGTCCCCTTCTTTTTATAAAGGAGGAAACTAAGCCCCACGAAAGTGATGTGCTCAGTCTCTTTAAAATGGCAGCTTCAGGAATATGAATCTGCAGCACAGCTCAGAATACACATGAGAAAGGAAGAAGCTGGAATCACAGAAGTCACCTAAGTGTCAAGTTAACTGTCCAACACAGCATCACCCAATAGAACTTTCTACAGTGACGGCAATGTTCCATATCTACACTTGCTTAATATTGTGGCAACTAGCCACATATGGCTACTGAGTCCCTGAATTTTTAATTTACTTTAATTTACATTTAATTTGCTGTGTGTAGCTACTGTATAAGATCACACAGGTTTAATGCATTTCATGTAAATAAAGGAATGGCTTGAAAAACAATTCACTTATACTAAAAGGAGAGACTAAAAAACCAACAACGAATACTAGAAGATTAGCTAATACAATGTTCTCTTACCTCATCATAGCTTGCACTTCTATCAATCCGGTGAATAATATCAATATTCACATTCCCCAGTCGTTCAGCAAATGTAAGAAACTGTTGGGGGATATTTAATATACAATCATCATTTAATACTTATCACATCTTGAATACCTGTTTTGAGTACTGTATAATAATCACATGTTGACAATTTCCTTGCGAAAACAAAGTTTAAAGTTTCAATAAGCTTGTACTATAAGACAGTACTCTTGTACTATCATTAGAAATAATGGTTTGCTTTGCTTGCAATTTCAGACTTGTATTTTCAATCAATCATATATAATTGTGTTTTGTAACTAGAAGCAGACATCACTGATGAATCACAAAAGTGTAAGAACAAACTCAAAGACACAGTCTTAAATGCCCTGCACCACTTTATGAAAATAATTAAATACTTCCATGAATGTATTTGCAAAAGTTCAATCATGTCATTTCAAATAAAATTTCCATGCTAGATTGTGGTGCACCCAGGTGAAAGTTGGCGATGTGGTCTCGCCAGATGTGTTAGGTTTCACAACCCGCTACAAGCACAGGGGTCTGGTTAAGCCGTTGCAGCAATAGTGTTTTAAAACACATACAGATAAACGGTTGTACAGTAACAAAATAATTCTAAGGGAACAAATAGAAAGTGATGTCACAGCCGTTAGCTGGCATTCACTCATTTCCTCCCGCCGGCTCGCCCCCCAATTTAGTCTTTAAGGATAAAAGAGAAGTGGAGAACATCTCCTAAGCACTTAAGTCTAAGACCATGCATTTCACTCTGGACTAAAGAAATTCCCAGGCAGGCCAGGCCCCCCAAACCACGCGCGAAGTCGGCTATCCAGACGTCTTTCCCCACCCTATGTTTACTACACCCGGAAAGTCTCCCTCCTTTGCCAGATAAGGGACTCAGGCTCGGCCCAGAAGACTGAAGCCCCGAGAATCCCGCTCAGACCCGGTAGCAAGGCTGAGGCAGCAGGGACCCACACCACTGCTCTGGGCCCAAGACTTTGCTCACCCGGTATGTGTTCTCGGTCTTGTGGGAAACGGGCTTTATCTTCATGGCTGCAGAGAGGCAGGGGCCCGCGAGGACCCAGGTCGCGGGGGGAGGGTATGCAACGGACGGTACGAAGGGAAACTAGCTCACACACTCGCACTCCCGGATTCCCTGATGCTCAGACTTCATCACGTGCGGCTTATGCCTCTGGGCGCCGCCATGTTGAAGGCGGGGAGGAGACTAAAAAGATCACGTGGGCGGAAGAAGTGACAGAGCAGGCGCAGCCTCCTGGGAACCCCCGCGAGGAAGCGGAGAGCTGTCGTGGGTGCTAGTGTAGAGTTCTTTTGTCCTTTCAGTTAAGATTTCTAGAAAAACGTGTATTTTTTATTATAAAAGAAAACAAGCCAGTCCGCATTGTTAGCTAACAGTCATTTCCCTTCAACTATGCACCCTGCAAAGTTCTTTACATCAATAATTTCATAGTAAGGCTCATTGTGAACGCTGCATGAGCATAATTAAGGAGCATATTTTTAAACCCCTTTGGATGCGAAGAAACAGGGATATGCAGCTGGTAAGTGGTAGTCTAGCAGAAGTCTCCAAGCCTCAAAGACTGATACTCTTAACCACTATCCGTTCAAATAAAATTGAAAAACAGAAAAGGAGTTTTAGGGGGGAAAATCTTATAATTTCGTGTTCAGTCAATTGATATTTCGGTATTTTTCCTATCACTCTTATCTTGTGAAAGATAATTGTACAAACAATTACATGTTTTTTGTTTTTTTTTTTCACTTACTCACTCAACAAGTATTTCTTGAGAATCTATGGGCCATGCCCTGTTCTGTGAGCTGAATAAGACAGACAATAATAATATTACTATAATTCTGTTTGGAGGTATTTAGTGAGATGTTTACATCTTACACATGGAGAGATGTTAAGTAGACAATTGAATATATTCCTGCCCAGAGTTCAATGTATAGGTCAGAGCTGGAGGTGCGGCTTAAATGCCTTAAATACTCTTCACTGCTGAACCATGTTGGGTATTTAAAGCCACAGAACTGGTTGAGATCATTTAGGGAGAAAGTGATGAAAAGGAGGATGAAGAAGACCCAGTTGTACCTCGGAGTGCTCCAACATTTAGCAATGGACTGTAAGGGGAATGGGATGGAGAGTCAGTGAGGTAGATACAGACTAGTCTTGGCATGGAAGAAGAACCAGTGGTCAACTATGCTGAAAGCCCAGACTAGGAAAGTGGCTGCTGGATCTGACAAGGTGAAGGTCGCTGGTGACCTCAACAAGTACAGTCCAGTGCTGAAGAAAGGAAGCAAAATATGCATGGATTGTGGAGGAAATTGGGTGAAGAAGTGAATTAGGTGTAACACTTTTTGTATTATTATTAGCATTATGACATCAGTATTTTCTATGTCATTATGGGGTTGTTGTAAATATTTTTAATGGCTCCATAGCATTCATGGATATTATTTTAATGTGGATTTTTAAAATTAAAAAAAATTTTTTTTATTAACATATAGTGTATTATTAGCCCCAGGGGTACAGGTCTGTGAATCAGCAGGTTTACACACTTCGCAGCACTCACCATAGCACATACCCTCCCCAGCATTCATGGATTTTTTTTTTTTAAGATTTTATTTATTTATTTGACAGAGAGAGAGAGATCACAAGTAGGCAGAGAGGCAGGCAGAGAGAGGAAAGCAGACTCCCTGCTGAGTGGAGAGCCCCATGTGGGACTCGATTCCAGGACCCTGGGATCATGACCTGAGCCAAACGCAGACACTTAACTAACTGAGCCATCCAGGCACCCTGGATTTTTTAAAAATAAAATAGAGAGGTGCCCAATATTTGGCTGGCTTCCAGTAAGCTAATTGGCTTTTTTTTCTTTAGGTGGTTCTTCACCTTAATGCGTCACCAATCTCTCTCTTTTTTTTTTTTTTAAGATTTTATTTATTTATTTGACAGACAGAGAGAGATCACAAGTAGGCAGAGAGGCAGGCAGAGAGAGAGGAGGAAGCAGGCTTTCTGTGGAGCATAGAGCCTGATGCGGGGCTTGATCCCAGGACCTTGGAACCATGACCCGAGCTGAAGGCAGAGACTTTAACCCACTGAGCCACCCAGGCACCCCAATGCATCACCAATCTCTTAAGGAAGTCTGTAAAAGCTGTAGACCTTCTCCTCAGAAAAGAGCAATAAGGTCATTCACACTGAAGTGTGGAGATAATTTCAGAAAATCAGAAGTCTGCAGTCATCTGAAGGTAGGAGGCCCCACTCTAAGCAATATTCCCAGCTAATTGCTAAAATCACTCCCCAGATAATTGCATCCTTTTTTTTCTCTGTTACTTATTTTTTGTAATGGAGTTAATGGGACTATAAGGAATGGAGAGAAAAATGAAAATCAAGGACACTAAAAGAACCGACACTTGTATGTTACATATTGCATGGTTACCCATTACATGATCCTCATATACACGCATACCTCATTTTATTGTGTTTCACTTTATTGCCCTTCGCAGATACTGTTTTTTACAGATTGCAGGTTTGTGGCAACTCTGAATCGAGCATGTCTATCAGTGCCATTTTCTCAACAGCATTTGCTTACTTCCTGCCTCTGTGTCACATTTTGGTAATTCTTGCAATTTTTCAAATTGTTTCATTACTATTATATTTGTTATAGTTAACTGTCATCAGAGATTATGATTTGCTGAAAGCTTAGATGATGGTTAGCACTTTTTATCATAAAATATTTTTTTAAGGTTTTAACTTAAATCTCAGTTAGTTACATACAGTCTAATATTAGTTCCAAGTACACAATATAGTGATTCAACACTTCCCTACAACACTCTTAATCCCCATCACTTGTTTCACCCATCCTGCCATCCATCTCCCCTCTGGTAACCATCAGTGTGTTCTCTAAAGTTAAGAGTTTGTTTCTTGGTTGCTCTCTCTCTATCTTTCTCCCTTTGCTCATTTGTTTTGCTTCCTAAATTCTGCATATGAGTGAAATCACACAGTATTTGTCTTTCTCTGACTTATTTCACTTAGCATCATACTTTCTAGTTCCACTCATATCATTGCAAACGGCAAGATTTTTTCTCATTCATCTGGATCACTTTATTGTGATACTTGTATTATTGTGATGGTCTGGAACTGAACCTGCAATGTCTCTGAGGTATGCCTGTATTGATAACTTTGGTTGAACAACCTCTTTATATAACATGATGGTTAAGAGCATGAATGCTGGGAACAGATTACCTGTGTTTATGTTCTAGCTCTGTCATTTGTTAGTGGTACGACCTTTGGGGAAGTTACTTACCCTATCTGAGCATGATTTCCTTAAATGTAAAATGGAGTTAACAAAAGCACCTATTTCACAGGGGGCTGTTGTGCAGAATAAATAAGCTAATGGATGAATGGCACTTAGGACGGTGTCAGTATACCATAACTGTGCAACCTTTGATTAATTAATCTATCTGAGACATAGCTTTCTGATTTATTAAATGGAGATGATAGTAATACCAATCTTACAAGTCATTGTGTTGGCACATAGCAAATGGAATAAATTTTTGCTAAGTGGATAAATAAGTAAACATTTATTCTAGGTACCGAACAAGTTCTTTTAGGGCAGGAACCATGTACTTTTTCAACTCTGCACCACCAACATATCTCTTAAACTTAAGAATTGTTTAGTGAATGTCTATTGAGTTACTAAAACATTTAATACTTTATTTAACCCTGAAAACCTCAAGTGTAGTGTAACTCCTGCATTGGATGTGGGTTATACCATGTGATTTTTAAGTCTCTCCCAAAGCTAAGTTTCTGAGGTTCTATGTTCTAAGTTTCTGAAGCAGCCATAGGAAACATCTCTGTTTACTTATGATTATCTCCTTGCCCCCAGCTTTATTTCCTCTGTGCCAAAGCCTGGAATACCCCCATGCCATCCTCTGTTTTCCCCCACTGTTGTTCTGCCTGATCCATTTATTCCAGTCAGGAAATTTACAGTTCCTGCCTCCCTTCCTTCTTAAGCTTGTTGGGGATTTCTTGGAAGCTTTACCTTTAAACTTTGTTTCCTTATTACCCAGTACACTATAACTTCAAGCCCATGGAACTATATGATTACATGAGTTTATGGAAGTGGAATCCAGAGAAGACTTCTGGGTAGAGGTGACATCTAAGCTCAGACCCAGGAGATAAATAGAAGTTAGCCAGGCGAAGGAGGAACACAGACATGAATGATGTTATCTAGGTAAAGGGAAAAGTATAAAAGGAAGGGAATAGTATATGAAAAGGTTCAAAATGGTTGGGTATACATTTGGTTATTTCTAATTCCTCATCCTAAGCCACACCCTGTCAAGTTAGCACTGGGCACTGGCATTATCCTTATCATCCTTGGGATAATGGAAGGAAAATATAAGGGACACAGTGAAACTGAGAGATGGGGAGAGCCTCAGTTTCCTGATCTATAAAGTGGGGACAACAGTCATACAAAGCTACTGAAAGATGAGCTAAGATATTATAGGTGATGGGTCTATAAAGGGGGTGGGTCTGTCTGGTAGCATGGTCTTGTCTAGAAAGGGGCTCAAGGGATGGAATACGTCAAATCAGAGATGATCTCAACCCAACAAGGGACTAAGGAAGTGAGGTCTCAAATGAATAGAGACAAGTGAAGTGAAAGAGAAGAAAGAGTGGACCAAGGAGGATCTTTTAATTACTTGTAAGTAGCAGGGCAAGCTGATCCAGAAGTCATCCTGTTCTTGAGAGAACTATGTACTGTTCACAGCTGTGTGGAAATCAGAAGGCATCAAGAGCATGGAGGTTAGATCCAGAAGAACAGTTGGGATTTTCCATGTTTAGCTGATAAGTGGACTAGTGACTTAACCACTCAGCCTTAGTTTCCTTATGTTTAAAAAAAGCGTAATAACCCAACCTGGCTTTTTACTTCCTGGTTGGTAAGGAGATCCTTTGTTGTAAAGTAGGTCAAAGTCTCCTATAACTTAAGAGAGTTATTTAATCATTAGTTATGACTATTTTTATAGTTGTCTTTCTCAAATATGTGACCACATTTTAGCATGGGACCGCTGAGCTTCTGTTTTCCTTTCCTTTGTTTAAAGTGCAGGCATCAGAAATATCAGATCAGAAATTACAGGTTGTTGGGTTTCGCAAGCCCAGTGGTATGTTTTGCTTACAATATTTAAAAAAAAAATATTTTATTTATTTATTTCAGAGAAAGAGAAAGCACAAGCAGGGGGCGGTGAGCGGGGTGGGCAGAGGGAGAGGGAGAAGTGGACTCTGCTGAGCAGGGAGCCCAATGTGGGGCTCAATCCCAGGACTCTGGGATCATGACCTGAGCTAAAGGCAGATGCTTAACCTACCGAGCCACCCAGGCGACTCTGTTTATAATATTCTTAAAATATTTTAATTTGTCAAAAATCTGGGAATTTCAGGTGAAAATCCAGAATTCCTGCTTCTCTTACAAAAATCTGTGAAACTCACCTATATTTGGAAAAGCAACAATCAAGGCACTTGAGTGGCTGTCAGTTAAGTGTATCCAGCTCTTGATTTCACTTCAGGTCATGATCTCTGGGTCCTGAGAAGGAGCCCTGCATTGGGCTCCCCGTTGAGCATGGAGCCTACTTAAGATTCCCTTTCGCACTCTGCCCAACCTGCCCCCTACCTCATGCTGCACTTGCTCTCTCTCTCTCTCTCTCTCTAAAGAAAAAAAAAAAAAGAAAGAAAGAAAGAAAGGAAAAGCAACAGTCAGCTGGAATTGAATAGTGGCAGCCCCCTTGTCCCTGTCCCCACGACTCCCTGAGGTCCTTCACTGGCCCATACATTGGATTAAGGTATCCACCTAGCCCTGTAGGGTTTTCAGTTTGCAGCCTCTGCATTAGACTCTTCCAAGTGGAAGGCTGTTATCTTTGATTTTAAGCATACCTCTTGCAAATAGGTTGCTGCTGCTGCTTTTCTTGCTGAATACAGGGAGTGACTCAACTATTTACAGGGGAGTTGATGTGGTTCTCAGTCAGATGTTAAAATATTTGTAATCCCCTTCCCCATCCTCCGAAACACACACATATGTACACCCACATGCACATGCATATATGTGCACGTGTGCACTCATGTGTACACACCATTGTCTTCTATGTTCAACTTGTTTTCCTTCCTCATTTCCACTCACCATTTACATTTCTGCCATGAACGTTAAATTCCTTCTTTTCTTTTTTTTTCTTTTTTATAAACATATATTTTTATCCCCAGTGGTACAGGTCTGTGAATAACCAGGTTTACACACTTCACAGCATTCACCATAGCACATACCCTCCCCAATGTCCATAACCTCACCCCCCTTCTCCCAACCCCCCTCCCCCCAGCAACCCTCAGTTTGTTTTGTGAAATTGAGTCACTTATGGTTTGTCTCCCTCCCAATCCCATCTTGTTTCATTTATTCTTCTCCTACCTCCTTAACCCCCCATGTGGCATCTCCACTTCCTCATATCAGGGAGATCATATGATAGTTGTCTTTCTCCAATTGACTTATTTCGCTAAGCATGATACCCTCTAGTTCCATCCACGTCGTCGCAAATGGCAAGATTTCATTTCTTTTGATGGCTGCATAGTATTCCATTGTGTATATATACCACATCTTCTTTATCCATTCATCTGTTGATGGACATCTAGGTTCTTTCCATAGTTTGGCTATTGTAGACATTGCTGCTATAAACATTCGGGTGCACGTGCCCCTTCGGATTACTACATTTGTATCTTTAGGGTAAATACCCAGTAGTGCAATTGCTGGGTCATAGGGTAGTTTTATTTTCAACATTTTGAGGAACCTCCATGCTGTTTTCCAGAGTGGTTGCACCACCTTGCATTCCCACCAACAGTGTAGGAGGGTTCCCCTTTCTCCACATCCTCGCCAGCATCTGTCATTTCCTGACTTGTTAATTTTAGCCATTCTGACTGGTGTGAGGTGATATCTCATTGTGGTTTTGATTTGTATTTCCCTGATGCCGAGTGATATGGAGTACTTTTTCATGTGTCTGTTGGCCATCTGGATGTCTTCTTTGCAGAAATGTCTGTTCATGTCTTCTGCCCATTTCTTGATTGGATTTTTTGTTCTTTGGGTGTTGAGTTTGCTAAGTTCTTTATAGATTTTGGACACTAGCCCTTTATCCGATATGTCATTTGCAAATATCTTCTCCCATTCTGTCAGTTGTCTTTTGGTTTTGTTAACTGGTTCCTTTGCTGTGCAAAAGCTTTTGATCTTGATAAAATCCCAATAGTTCATTTTTGCCCTTGCTTCCCTTGCCTTTGGCGATGTTCCTAGGAAGATGTTGCTGCGGCTGAGGTCGAAGAGGTTGCTGCCTGTGTTCTCCTCAAGGATTTTGATGGATTCCTTTCTCACATTGAGGTCCTTCATCCATTTTGAGTCTATTTTCCTGTGTGGTGTAAGGAAATGGTCCGGGTTCATTTTTCTGCATGTGGCTGTCCAATTTTCCCAACACCATTTATTGAAGAGGCCGTCTTTTTTCCATTGGATAGTCTTTCCTGCTTTGTCGAAGATTAGTTGACCATAGAGTTGAGGGTCTATTTCTGGGCTCTCTATTCTGTTCCATTGATCTATGTGTCTGTTTTTGTGCCAGTACCATGCTATCTTGATGATGACAGCTTTGTAATAGAGCTTGAAGTCTGGAATTGTGATGCCACCAACTTTGGCTTTCTTTTTCAATATTCCTTTGGCTATTCGAGGTCTTTTCTGGTTCCATATAAATTTTAGGATTATTTGTTCTATTTCTTTGGAAAAAATCGATGGTATTTTGATAGGAATTGCATTAAATGTGTAGACTGCTTTAGGTAGCATAGACATTTTCACAATATTTATTCTTCCAACCCAGGAGCATGGAACATTTTTCCATTTCTTTGTGTCTTCCTCAATTTCTTTCATATAGTTTTCTGAGTATAGATTCTTTGCCTCTTTGGTTAGGTTTATTCCTAGGTATCTTATAGTTTTGGGTGCAGTTGTAAATGGGATTGACTCCTTAATTTCTCTTTCTTCTGTCTTGTTGTTGGTGTAGAGCAATGCAACTGATTTCTGTGCATTGATTTTATATCCTGACACTTTACTGAATTCCTGTACAAATTCTAGCAGTTTTGGAGTGGAGTCTTTTGGGTTTTTCACATATAGTATCATATCATCTGCAAAGAGTGATAGTTTGACTTCTTCTTTGCCAATTTGGATGCCTTTAATTTCTTTTTGTAGTCTGATTGCTGAGGCTAGGACTTCTAGTACTATGTTGAACAGCAGTGGTGATAACAGACATCTTGCCGTATTCCTGATCTTAGCGGAAAAGCTCTCAGTTTTTCTCCATTGTGACTCTTGATTTCAATTCAGGTCATGATCTCAGGATTGTGAGATCAAGCCCTGTGTTGGGCCACATCCTGAGCGTGGATCCTGCTTAGGGTTCTCTCTTTCCCTCTATCCCTCCTCCTTCCCTAAAAATCAAAAGAAGACAAAAAGAAAAAACAACAACAACAACAATACTGCTCCAAGAAAAAAGCCCATTAATTTTCTAAAAATCACACTTCCTCTTAACTTCTCCTTCTAAACCTAAAGTCCTCTGGAGAACAATATGGCTATCTGAGATGGGATCTAGAAGGACAACACCTACTCTTAAATCCTGGGAATGCCAAGAGGACTTTGGACCAGAATCTCAATACTAGAAACCAAGAAAATTTGGATCTGTGAGATCCAAACTGAATTAGAAAGAAAAATGAATGCCTCAGAACACCAGAAAAAAAATTAATTTATTCACTTAATAAGTCTTGAGTGCCTGCTATGTATTAGGCACTGA
Source organism: Enhydra lutris kenyoni (assembly GCF_002288905.1). Classification (NCBI taxonomy): domain Eukaryota; kingdom Metazoa; phylum Chordata; class Mammalia; order Carnivora; family Mustelidae; genus Enhydra; species Enhydra lutris. The sequence goes on from NW_019154091.1 coordinate 3,442,744, forward strand.
TCTAAGGGTTGAAGATACAGCAGTAAAAAAATTCTCTAACCTTATGGGGCTCATAGTCTAGTGTGGGGAGACAAAAAATAAACATGTAAATCTATAGCACATTAGATTGCAATAAACACTATGGAGATAGAGTAGGTAGAGAGAGTGTGTGGCAGAAACTCTTATTGTTTCACAGAATTTGTTCTTTTTCATTTTTAGAAAAAGAACCCCAATCTCGTGTTTTAGCTGGTAATGTGGCCATACATTTCCTTCACTCCATTTTGCTCCTGGATATACTGTGACCAAGGTCAGTCCAATGGATTATGAGGGGAGGTGTTTCATGTAACTTGCAGGTCATGTGCTGAAGGATAAAGGCACTTACCTTGGAAACTTTCTTTTTCCTTCCCACTGGCTGGTAAATGGCATTGACTAAACCATCCTTGGAAGCCAAGCGTGGAAGGTGGCAGAGCCTCCAGTTTAGATTGTTCAACTCTTTACTGTTGCATGAGAAGGAAATAAACATATATTTAATATGAGCCACTTCATTTTTGGATCTCTTGGTTATTACAGCTTAGCTGGTATCTAATTCAGAGAGCACCAGAGAAAAGAGGGAGAGTTTACTATGTTATATAAGGTGGTTAGGGAAGCAGAAAACTGAAGGAAGGGAGTGGGGGAGGGAGCCATGGGGCTATTTGGTGATGATAATTTTAGGCAGAAGGACAGCAAGTACAAATGCCCTGAGGCAGGATTAAGCTCTGGTCTGGTCCTGGACTAGCCAGGAGCCCAGCTTGTCTGGTATACTGTGAGTAAGGAGGAGAGGAAGTCAGGGTTGGTGTTGGGGAGCAGATTGCATAGGGCCTATATGCTATAGTAGGAAATTGCTAAAACACCATCTGAGAAAGACCTGAGAGTCTCAAGGCAAGGAGAATGGAAGAGAGTCCATGGAAGAGGACATTGCCCGATGCCTTGTAGGTTAGAAGAAAGGAAGACTGCCATCCTCTATTGGAGCTTTTATAAGTTGATCTGTGCTTAAATACATGTGGTCATTGTGGTGTCAACATATACTCTTAGATGTATTCTGTTAATCAAATACTATATTTATGGTAAAATGCCATCTGGAAAGATGTATTTTCCAGAGATTCAATGGTGATTTAGCTGAAATGATGGGTAATACTCTACCTGGAAGTGATCAGAACCCTCTGTCCAAAGAGCCATGCAGTCACAGTACTGCAAGCTTTCCTCATTTTATAGACTGGAGCAGCCCAGAGAAAAGCAATGACTCACCCAAGATGACACAGTAAGTTAAGCACAGAACTGGGAACTAGAATCCAGATGTCCTGACCCCTAATTTAATAGCTTCCATTACAATTAACTTAACTTCATGCTAGGTATCAATGTGGTGGTGGGTATTTTAGATCACAAAATAATCCTGATGACTTTTGACTTTAGTTTGGTTGGGGAATCCATTATTTTATTTCAGCAACAGATTTTCTTTCCTAATGATTCCTTACTCAGAGCAGTGTGGAATGGAAAACTTACCTGCTAGTGCACAAATCAGATCATCTGGATGGCAGTGATGAATATTAATAAAGGACTTGAAGTTTTCAAAGCAGTCAGAACCCATAATCTCTGATCCTGTGGTAGGCCTGTGAGGTAAGCAGAGTAGATCTAATTTCTATCCTACTGTAAATGAAGAAACAAAATAATTTCAGAAACAAGTGACTCAGCCAAGGTGACACATCTTTGATTTATTGTGCCACACTTTCTTACCCCAGGTTCAAAAGACTTGTTGTCACATGCATCCTCCAGATGATTAATAGCTGACACTTTATAGCTCTTATTACCACATACCAGATACTGTTCCAAGGGCTTTGCACATAATGATTCATTTTCTCTTCCTACAAGGTAATTCTATAATCTCCATATACTGATGGGAAAACAGGCCCAGAAAGACTAAGGAATTTCCCCCCAGGTCACATAGTGTCATAAAGCAGGCAGAGATGGGACCCAAATATAACAGACTGTATTCAGAGTCTGTCCTCTTAGCCACTGCACTATGCTACCTCTCCATTTAGGACTTGGAAATAATTTTATTTTATTTAAAAAAAATTTTTTTTAAATTTTTAATTATTTTTTTATTAATTTTTTTTAAATTTATTTTCAGCATAACAGTATTCATTGTTTTTGTACCACACCCAGTGCTCCATGCAGTCCGTGCCCTCTCTAATACGCACCATCTGGTTCCCCCAACCTCCCACCCCCCACCTCTTCAAACCCTTCAGATTGTTTTTCAGAGTCCATAGTCTCTCATTGTTCACCTCCCTTCCAATTTCCCCCAACTGCCTTCTCCTAACTCCCCATATCCTCCATGCTATTTGTTATGCTCCACAAATAAGGGAAACCATATGATAATTGACTCTCTGCTTGACTTATTTCACTCAGCATAATCTCTTCCAGTCCCGTCCATGTTGCTACAAAAGTTGGGTATTCATCTTTTCTGATGGAGGCATAATACTCCATAGTGTATATGGACCACATCTTCCTTATCCATTCGTCTGTTGAAGGGCATCTTGGTTCTTTCCACAGTTTGGCAACCGTGGCCATTGCTGCTATAAACATTGGGGTACAGATGGCCCTTCTTTTCACTACATCTGTATCTTTGGGGTAAATACCCAGTAGTGCAATTGCAGGGTCATAGGGAAGTTCTATTTTTGATTTCTTGAGGAATCTCCACACTGTTCTCCAAAGAGGCTGCACCAACTTGCATTCCCACCAACAGTGTAAGAGGGTTCCCCTTTCTCCACATCCCCTCCAACACATGTTGTTTCCTGTCTTGCTAATTTTGGCCATTCTAACTGGTGTAAGGTCATATCTCAATGTGGTTTTAATTTGAATCTCCCTGATGGCTAGTGATGATGAACATTTTTTCATGTGTCTGATAGCCATTTGTATGTCTTCACTGGAGAAAGCATTTGACAAAATCCAGCATCCATTCCTGATTAAAACGCTTCAAAGTATAGGGATAGAGGGAACATTCCTGAACTTCATCAAATCTATCTATGAAAAACCCACAGCAAATATCATCCTCAATGGGAAAAAGCTTGCAGCCTTCCCGTTGAGATCAGGAACACGACAAGGATGCCCACTCTCACCACTCTTGTTCAACATAGTATTAGAAGTCCTAGCAACAGCAATCAGACAACAAAGAGAAATAAAAGGTATCCAAATTGGCAATGAAGAAGTCAAACTCTCTCTCTTCGCAGATGACATGATTCTTTATATGGAAAACCCAAAAGACTCCACCCCCAAACTACTAGAACTCATACAGCAATTCAGTAACGTGGCAGGATACAAAGTCAATGTACAGAAATCAGTGGCTTTCTTATACACTAACAATGAAAATACAGAAAGGGCGGGAGCGCCTGGGTGGCTCAGTGGGTTAGAGCCTCTGCCTTCGGCTCAGGTCATGATCCCAGGGTCCTGGGATCGAGCCCCACATCGGGATCTCTGCTCAGCAGGGAGCCTACTTCCTCCTCTCTCTCTGCCTGTCTCGCTGCCTACCTGTGATCTCTATCTGTCAAATAAATAAATAAAATCTTTAAAAAAAATACAGAAACGGAAATTAGAGAATCGATTCCATTTACTATAGCACCAAGAACCATAAGATACCTGGGAATAAACCTAACCAAAGAGGTAAAGGATCTGTACTTGAGGAACTACAGAACACTCATGAAAGAAATTGAAGAAGACACAAAAAGATGGAAGACCATTCCATGCTCTTGGATCGGAAGAATAAACATTGTTAAAATGTCTACATTGCCTAGAGCAATCTATACTTTTTTTTAAAAGATTTTATTTATTTATTTGACAGATAGAGATCACAAGCAGGCAGAGAGGCAGGCAGAGAGAGAGGGGGAAGCAGGCTCCCCTCTGAGCAGAGAGCCCGATGCGGGGCTTGATCCCAGGACTCTGGGATCATGACCTGAGCCGAAGGCAGAGGCTTTAACCCACTGAGCCACCCAGGCGCCCCCAATCTATACTTTTAATGCCATTCCAATCAAAATTCCACCGGTATTCTTCAAAGAGCTGGAGCAAATAATCCAAAAATTTGTATGGAACCAGAAGAGACCCCGAATTGCTAAGGAAATGTTGAAAAACAAAAATAAAACTGGGACATCATGTTACCTGATCTCAAGCTTTACTACAAAGCTGTGATCACCAAGACAGCATGGTACTGGCATAAAAACAGACATGTATACCAGTGGAACAGAGTAGAGAGCCCAGATATGGACCCTCAACTCTATGGTCAGTTAATCTTCGACAAAACGGGAAAAAATATACAGTGGAAAAAAGACAGTCTCTTCAATAAATGGTGCTGGGAAAACTGGGTAGCTATATGTAGAAGAATGAAACTCGACCATTCTCTTACACCGCACACAAAGGTAAACTCAAAATGGATAAAAAACCTCAACGTGAGACAGGAATACATCAGAATCCTAGAGGAGAACATAGGCAGTAATCTCTTCGATATCAGCCACAGCAACTTCTTTCAAGATATGTCTCCAAAGGCAAAGGAAACAAAAGCCAAAATAAACTTTTGGGGACTTCATCAAGATCAAAAGCTTCTGCACAGCAAAGGAAACAGTCAAGAAAACAAAGAGGCAACCCACGGAATGGGAGAAGATATTTGCAAATGACAGTACAGACAAAGATTGATATCCAGGATCTATAAAGAACTCCTCAAACTCAACACACACAAAACAGATAATCATATAAAAAAATGGGCAGAAGATATGAACAGACACTTCTCCAATGGAAACAATTTTATGATTCAGGTGGCTTATGGGCACACTTCAAGAGTCTTTGAGATCAAGTTCGGATACCTGATAGCTGCTATGGCTGTCACAAACACTTCCTTTGGTGTGGTTGGCCACTTGATCTTATTATCTGCTTACATGATAGATGTGATCAAAATCTGATTTTTAGACAATTTGTCTGAGTGGGGTGGAGGAAGCATTGTACATGTAAGTAGCTACTTTGACATTAATGTTGAGAAGTTTTTATGGGTAGGAGTGAACCACTTACTGTTATGCAGAAGAATCAATGTTAAGAAGTCATCACTTCACTCTCATTTTCTTTATTTCATTAGTAATACTGAAGAGTATAGAAGTCATATGTTGTTTTCATCTACTGTCCATTCTTTTGGTAGCACTAATTAAGTTTTCCTTTAGGGAACCCCCCTTTTGTTTATTCTTTTTTTTTAAGATTTTTTATTTATTTCACATAGAGAGATCACTAGTAGACAGAGAGGTAGGCAGAGGGCGGGGGGGGGGGGGAAGCAGGCTCCCTGTTGAGCCAGAGAGCCTGATGTGGGGCTTGATCCTAGAATCCTGCGATCATGACCTGAGCCAAAGGCAGAGGCTTTAACCCACTGAGCCACCCAGGTGCCCCCCTTTTGTTTATTCTTAGTCTGTGTGGTTTCAATACCAATACATCCCCTTTCTCCTGGGTTGGATGCATGACCCAAGCCTAGACCCAGGATATATACCTCCTCCAAAAAACAGGAGTAGGTATGTGATCCTAGTTGGTCCAGTGAAAGTTGTCCCTGGGACTTCTACTTGAATTATGGGGAAGCAGAAATCCTCTTTTTACTTAATGATGAATACAACAGAGTATAAGTTGAAAACTGTGGGTGGCCATCTTACCCAATGAGGGATAAGCATGCATGAGCATGAAACTAAGACAGACAAAGGTAGAACAAAGAGATGGAGGGAATCAAGTGCCCGGTGACAAATTTGGTGCATCTAGAGCTAGCTGTGTCTACCCTAGGACTTTTTAATAACATAATCCAATAAATTTCCTTGTGTGCTTAAGCAAGTCTGGGTCAGATTTCTGTCACTTGCAACCTAGATTAATTTTCCTGATGAATTATTCTGATTAACACAGGCATAGTTCATTTGCTATATTTTCTGCTTTGCCTGAAAGTTAACCATCTCAGTTGTCTATTGGCACAATAAACCTTCAGAAGCAACCCAGAATATACAACATTGTATTCTGCTGAGCAAAGCAAGTGACAAAAGCAGCCCATATTCAAGGGGTGGGGAATTAATTTCCATCTCTTAATGAGAAGAGCTACAAATTTCCATTGCAAACAGCATTAGCTACAGGGAAGAGTGGAGAATTAGAGCTGTTTTTGTAATCAGTCTATGACACTCATCTTTGTTTCCTTTATACAAATGCGGTGGTAAGGAGGTAACATAAGCAGATGGACACTGCAACTTAACCAGATGCTCACCAAGGGAAACAGATTCCTTCAGTGTATCAAGCAGGGTATGATGCTACCCTATCCTTATTTCAGTCACTTAACATGAGTGATTTTTCTTTAACTTGGAAATACAGAAACCCTGTTCTGAAAGGCCATCTGGCCCACCTCTACATTTTTCAGAAGAAACCTGACCCCAAATTAGGGCCATCATTCCATTCTCTGTTTCTGTCATCACATTACCTTCCCAACTAGAGACACACAGAGGCAAGCCTGGACCTTTACACTAGGATTTCCAGCCGGCTCTCCATCATCTAGTACTGTTCTCTTCCTACACCAAGGCAGTACAGAGTGAAGACTACATATTCAAACTCTGGAGTCAGCCAGCCTGGTTCTAATTCTTTCTTTATCACTTATGAGCTACAAGACCTTAGAGCAATTATTTACCTCCTCTGGGCATGATGATAGTAGTGGGTACCTCATATGGCTATTGTGGGGATTAAATGAAAGAAGTAAATAAAGCACATGGTAAATATTCAAATAATTTTACCTATCATTGTTTCTTAAAATACAACTTTTCTATTTGACTTATTCCTGCCTACATTATGTCTGGCTTTAGGAGTTTAGGGGAACTGAAAATATCATAATTCCTAATATTTGGATGTCAGACAGTAAAAAAACTTTTAAAAAAATTATGCAGGAGTACAATTCCATGTTTCTTATGAGAAGAGATGCTTATAGCCTAGTTCACATGTTTCTTTCCTAATGAATATTTACTGAGGGTGTCCTCAGAGTCAGGCACTGCATGTTTGCTATTAGTGCAGCATATTACCACAAACATGTACCAGTATATGTTCTGGAGTCCAGAAGTCTAAAATGGGTCAGCCAGGGGTGTCTGACTGGCTTAGTCAATTAAGTGTCCAACTCTTGATTCTGGCTCAGGTCTTGAGATCAAGCCCTGCATCAGGCTCTGCACTGAGCATTGAGCCTGCTTGAGATTCTCTCCCTCCCTTTCCCTCTGCACTTCCCCTGCCCACCTCCCCACTTGCCCACATACTCTCTTTCTAAAAATAAATAATAAAATAATCTATAATAAATAATTAAAAAAAAAAGGGACAGTTAAAAAAATTAAATAGTCAGACAGGCTGTGTTGGAGGCTCTAGTGAGACAGTCTACTTCTTTTTTTTTCCCCCCAGCTTTTTGAGGCTGCCAGCATTCCTTGGCTCACCCCAGCATGTCTCCTTTTCTTCCTCTGTTCCCGTGGGCTCATTGCCTTCTCTGACCTTCCTGCCTCCTCTTGTAAACCTCTCCCTGTGGCTTGTGCTTGCATACAGCATGGTGTCCTAGAGTAGTCAGACTTCTTACATGGCAGCTCAGGGCTCCTAGAATGATTATTCTTGGTAAGCAAGACAGGAGTCTTCAATGCCTTCTATGCACTAATCTTAGATAGCTTCATTTCCACCATATTAGGCTGGTTGAAGCAGTATTTTTTTTTTAAGATTTTATTTATTTATTTGACAGAGGTGGGGAGAGAGAGAGAGAGAGAGAGAGCACGTGTGCACACACACATGAGCAGGGGCAGAGGAAGAGGAAGAGGAAGAGGAAGAAGCAGACTCTGTTGAGCAAGGAGCCTGATGTGGGACTTGATCCCAGGACCCTGAGATCATGACCTGGGCTGAACTGACTGAGTCATCCAGGTGCTGAGCAAGAAGCAAGGAGCCTGATGTGGGACTTGATCTCAGGACCCTGGGATCATGACCTGGGCTCAACTGACTGAGCCACCCAGGCGTCCCTGGTTGGAGCAGTCTTAAGCCTACTCTATTTCTAAGGGAATGGACATACATCACATGTATTGAGGGAAAAAGTTTCAAAGAATTTGTAGTTAGATTTTAAAAACACCCAAATGGACTTCCCAAATGTGGTATTTTTTTTTTTTCAGTCACTACATTTCTCTGCCATTTCACCTGCCGTGGGACTGTGGAGGTATCTGAAGTTGTCAGTGGTTTCCTGAAGGCTTTTGAGTTGGGTGGCAACTCGGCTTTTCTTGGGTGGCTGTTCTCTGGCTCTGAGGCAACAGAGCTGACAGCTAATGGGGATATCCCTGAATTTAGCTTTGGAAGTCTTTCTGCCAGTTCTAGCACCTATTTCCTTTATTAAGTACTCTTCTACTTGAAATACATACTTAGAGTGTTATCTGTTTTCTTTACAGCATGACTGATATAAGCTCCGAAGTCTGCTCTCTTTTCTTAATATAGATTCAATTAGCCAACATATACATTAGTACTATATAGTACTCATAGTGTCAGATGCAGAGTTAAGTAATTCATCAGTTGCATCTAATACCCAGCACTCATCACATCACATGCCCTCCTTAATGCCCATCACCCAGTTACTCCATCCCCCCATCCTCCTCCCTTCCAGCAACCCTCAGTTTGTTTTTTAGAGTTAAGAGTCTCTCATGGTTTTTGTCTCTCTCTGATGACTTCCCATTCAGATTTCTCTCCCTTCCCCTATGATCCTCTGCACTGTTTCTTATATTCTACCTGTGAGTGAAACTATATGATAATTGTCTTTCTCTGATTGACTTATTTCACTTAGCATAATACCCTCCATTTCCATCCATGTTGATTTAAATGGTAAGTATTCATCCTTTCTGATAGCTGAGTAATATTCCATTGTACATATATACCACATCTTCTTTATCCATTCATCTGTTGATGGACATATCAGCTCTTTCCACAGTTTGGCTATTGTGGACCTTGCTGCTATGAACACTGGGGTGCAGGTGCCCCTTCATATCACTACATTTGTATCCTTGAGGTAAATACCTAGTAGTGAAATTGCTGGGTCATAGGGTAGCTCTATTTTAATTTCTTGAGGAACCTCCATACTGTTTTCCAGAGTGGCTGCATCATCTTGCATTCCCACCAGTAGTGTAGGAGGGTTCCCCTTTCTTTTCATCCTTGCCAACATCTGTCATTTCCTGTGTTGTTAATTTTAGCCATTCTGACTGGTGTGAGGTGGTATCTCTTTGTGGTTTTGATTTGTATTTCTCTGATGCTGAGTGATGTTGAGCACTTTTTCTTATGTCTGTTGGCCATTTGTATGTCTTCTTTGGAAAAATGTCTGTTTATGTCTTCTGCCCATTCCTTGTCTGGATTATTTGTTTCTTGGGTGTTGAGTTTGATAAGTTCTTTATAGATCTTATATACTAGCCCTTTATCTGATATGTCATTTGCAAATACCTTCTCCCATTCTGTCAGTTGTCTTTGGTTTTTTCGACTGTTTCCTTTGCTGTGCAGAGCTTTTTATCTTGATGAAGTTCCAGAAGTTTGTTTTTGCTTGTATTTCTCTTGCGTTTGGAGACGTGTCTATCAAGAAGTTGCTGTGGCTGAGGTCGAAGAGGTTGCAGCCAGAGTTCTCCTCTAGGATTTTGATGGATTCTTGTCTCACATTTAGGTCTTTCATCCCTTTTGAGTTTATCTTTGTGATGGTGTAAGAAAATGGTCTCTTTTCACTCTTCTGCATGTGGCTGTCCAATTTTCCCATCACCACTTGTTGAAGAGATTGTCCTTTTTCCATTGGATGTCTTTCCTCTTTGTTGAAGCTTAGTTGACTATAGAGTTGAGGGTCCATTTCTGGGTTCTCTATTATACTGATATATGTGTGTGTGTGTGTTTGTGCCAGTACCATACTGTCTTGATGATTTCAGCTTTATTATAGAGGTTGAAGTCAGGCATTGTGAAGCCCCAAGGCTTGGTTTTCCTTTTCAACATTCCTCTGGCTACTCGGCATCTTTTCTCATTCCATACAAATTTTAGGATTATTTGTTCTAGCTCTGTGGAAAAAGTTGATGTTATTTTGATAGGGATTGCATTGAATGTGTACATTGCTCTGGGTAGCATAGCCATTTTTACAGTATTTATTATTCTAATCTAAGAGCATGAACTGTTTTTCCATCTCTTTTTGTCTTCCTCAATTTCTTTCATAAGTGTTCTATCATTTTGAGAGTACAGACCCTTTACTGCTTTGGTTAGATTTATTAGCATGTATCTTATGGTTTTTGGTACAATTGTAAATGGGATTGATTCCTTAATTTCTCTGTCTTCAGTCTCATTGTTAGTGTGTAGAAATGCACTTGCTTTCTGTGCATTGATTTTGCATCCTGCCACATTGCTGAATTCCTGTATGAGTTCTAGCAATTTTGGGGTAGAGTCTTTTGGGTTTCCACATAGAAGATCATGTCATCTGCGAAGAGTCAGAGTTTGACGACTTCTTTGCCAGCTTGAATGCCTTTGATTTCTTTTTGTTGTCTGATTGCGGAGGCTAGGACTTCTAGTACTGTGTTGAACAATAGTGGTTAGAGTGGGCATCGCTGTCATGTTCCTGAGCTTAGGGAAAAAGCTTTCATTTCTTCCCCATTGAGAATGATATTCACTGTGAGCTTTTCTTGGATGGCTTTTATGATTTTGAGGTATGTTCCCTCTATTCCTACACTGTGGAGAGTTTTAATCAAGAAAGGATACTATATTTTTTTATTAAATTTATTAATTTTAATAAACATATAATGTATTTTTATCCCCAGGGGCACTGGTCTGTGAATCACCAGGTTTACACACTTCACAGCACTCATCATAGCACATACCCTTCCCAATGTCCATATCCCCACCACCCTCTCCCGTCCCCCTCCCCCCAGCAACCCTCAATCTGTCTTTTGAGATTAAGTCTTTTATGGTTTGTCTTCCTCCCAATCCCACCTTCTTTCATTTTTTCTTTTCCTACCCCCCAACCTCCCCACATTGCATCTACACTTTTTCATATCAGGGAGATCATATGACAGTTGTCTTTCTCCAATTGACTTATTTCGCTAAGCATGATACCCTCTAGTTCCATCCACGTCGTCGCAAATGGCAAGATTTCATTTCTTTTGATGGCTGCATAGTATTCCATTGTGT
>NW_019154091.1:3488939-3649935 GCF_002288905.1 Enhydra lutris kenyoni
CCGTTGCTCCGCCGCTTGCCGGGAGCCGGCCCCTCCCCCCGCGGTCTATCTTCCCGTCGCTTTGGATTCACTTCTCCGCCAGTCCTACCTTTCAGAAAGTGGTTGATTTTCTGTTTCTAGAGTTGCTGTTCTTCTTCTCTTTGATCTCCCGTTGGATTTGTAGGTGTTTGCAATCTTTAGATAAGCTATCTAGCTGATCTCCCGCTACCTGAAGTAGTCTCAGCTTGCTACTTCTCCGCCATCTTGACTCCTCTTCTGCACTGTTTCTTATATTTCACATATGAGTGAAACTATTTGATAATTGTCTTTCTCTGATTGACTTATTTCACTAATACCCTCCAGTTCCACCCACATTGACGTAAATGATAGGTATTCATCCTTTCTGGTGGCTGAGTAATATTCCATTGTGTATGTTTGTGGATGTGTGTGTGTATACACACACACACACAACATATATATATACACACACACACATACACACACACATATATATGTGTGTGTATGTGTGTGTGTGTGTATATATATATATATATATATATATATATCTCACATCTTCTTTATCCATTCATCTGTCAAAGGACATTTCAGCTTCTTCCACAGTTTGGCTATTGTGGACCTTGTTGGTATGAACATTGGGGTGCAGGTGCCCCTTCATTTCACTACATCTGTATTTGGGGGGTAAATGCCTAGTAGTGGAATTGCTTGATCATAGGGTTGCTCTATTTTTAACTTCTTGAGGAATCTTCCTACTGTTTTCCAGAGTGACTATACCAGCTTGCATTCCCACCAACAGTGTAAGAAGAGGGTTCCTCTTTCTCCACATCCTTGCCAACATTTGTTGTTTCCTGTGTTGTTAATTTTAGCCATTCTGACCTGGTGTGAGGTGATATCTCATTGTGGTTTTGATCTGTATTTCCCTGATGCTGAATGATGTGGAGCATTTTTTCATGTGTCTGTTGCCATTTGTATGTCTTCTTTGGAGAAATGTCTGTTCATGTCTTCTGCCCATTTCCTGACTGGATTATTTGTTTTTTGGGTGTTGACTTTGATAAGTTCTTTATAGATTTTGGATACCAGCCCTTTATCTGATACGTCATTTGCAAATACCTTCTCCCATTCTGTAAGTTGTCTTTGGTTTTGTCGACTGTTTCCTTTGCTGTGCAGAAGCTTTTTATCTTGATGAAGTCCCAATAGTTTGTTTTTGCTTGTATTTCCCTTGCCTTTGGAGACATGTCTAGCAAGAAGTTGCTACGGCCAAGGTCAAAGAGGTTGCTGCCTGTGTTCTCCTCTAGGATTTTGATGGATTCCTGTCTCACTTTTAGGTCTTTCATCCCTTTTGAGTTTATCTTTGTGATGGTGTAAGAAAATGGTCTCAATTAATTCTTCTGCATGTGGCTGTCCAATTTTCCCATCGCCATTTGTTGAAGAGACTGTCCTTTTTCCATTGGATATCTTTCCTGCTTTGTTGAAGTTTAATTGACCATAGAGTTGAGGGTCCATTTTGGGGTTCTTTATTCTGTTCCATTGATTGATCTACATGTCTGTTTTTGTGCCAGTACCATACTGTCCTGATGGTTACAGCTTTGCAATAGAGCTTGAAGTCAGGCATTGTGATGTCCCCAGTCTTGGTTTTCCTTTTCAACATTCCTCTGGCTATTTGGGGTCCTTTCTGGTTCCATACAGATTTTAGGATTATTTGTTCCAGCTCTGAAAAAAGTGGATGGTATTTTGATAGGGATTGCATTGAATGTGTACATTGCTCTGGGTAACACAGACATTTTAACAATATTCATTCTTACAATCTATAAGCATGGAATATTTTTCAGTCTCTGTGTCTTCCTCAATTTCTTTCTTAAGCATTCTACAGTTTTAAGAGTACAAATCCTTTACCACTTTGGTTAGGCTTATGTAGGTATCTTATGGTTTTTGGTACAATTGTAAATGGGATCAATTCCTTAATTTCTCTTTCTTCAGTCTCATTGTTAGTGTGTAGAAATGCACTTGCTTTCTGTGCATTGATTTTGTATCATGCCACATTGCTGAATTCCTGTATGAATTCTAGCAATTTTGGGGTAGAGTCTTATGAGTTTTCCACATAGAGGATCATGTCATCTGTGAAGAGTGAGAGTTTAACTTCTTCTTTGCCAGTTTGAATGCCTTTGATTTTTGTTGTTGCTGTTGTCTGATTGCTGAGGCTAGGACTTCTAGTACTGTGTTGAACAATAGTGGTGAGAGTGGGCATCCCTGTCATGTTCCTGAGCTTAGGGGAAAGGCTTTCAGTTTTTCTCCATTGAGAATGATATTCTCTCTGGGCTTTGTTTAGATGACTTTTATGATATTGAGTTATGTTCCCTCCATCCCTACACTGTGGAGAGTTTCAACCAAGAAAGGATGCTGTGTTTTGTCAAATGTTTTTTCTACATCAATTGAGAGGATTCTTTTTTTTTTTTTAAAGATTTTATTTATTTATTTGACAGAGAGAGAGATCACAAGTAGGCAGAGAGGAAGACAGAGAGAGAGGGGGAAGCAGGCTTCTTGCTGAGCAGAGAGCCCAATGTGGGGCTTGATCCCAGGACCCCAGGATCATGACCTGGGCGGAAGGCAGAGGCTTTAACCCACTGAGCCACCCAGGCACCCCAATTGAGAGGATTCTTTTTTTTTAAGATTTTATTTATTTATTTGACAGAGAGAGAGAGAGAGAGATCACAAGCAGGCAGAGAGGCAGGCAGAGAGAGAAGTGGAAGCAGGCTCCCCGCTGAGCAGAGAGCCTGACACGGGGCTTGATCCCAGGACCCTGAGACCATGAGACCATGACCCGAGCGGAAGGCAGAGGCTTAAACCCGCTGAGCCACCCAGGTGCCCCCAGTTGAGAGGATTCTTAATGAATACTTATCCTAGCCATGAATACATAACAGGGCAAACAGAGAGTGCAGGCAAGCTAATATTTCAGTGCCCCTTCAAACTGATATTATTTAAATTTGTATTCAATTCCCCAGTCAAGCTTTCAGAGAATACCTCAACACTGGCTGATACTTGATTGCAGCCTTGTGTGAAATCATAAGGCAGAGTACCAAGTTAAGCCATGTCTGGATTCCTGACTCTCAGAAACAGGGAGATAATAAACGTGCTATTTTAAGCCACTACATTTGTGGCAATTTGTTGCACAGCAATAGATTAATAAAGTAGTGATTGGAAAGGATTGCCTATACCTAGCCAAAACCTCCAGTGTTAACTAGAACCACCCTCCTTAAAAGGTAATTGAACAATCAACTGTGTGAACTGAACATATCCTTCAGAGACCTTACCTTTTACACTTGTCAGAACTCTTTGGGCTGCAAGCAACAGAAACCTATTCTAACTAGCTTATGTAAGAATGAGACTTATTAGCTTATATACCTGAGTGTCAAAGGGTATACCAAGCACCCTCAACCTTAAATCTACAGAGGACTATAATTGACTCTTTTTGGGATATATGCCAATATTGGACCAATACTGTGTCTAGATGGATAGGTTACTCTAAGTAGGTGGCTTGAGTTGCATGTGTATGCTTGTAGTGGAGAAGTGTTGGGAAGGGACATCGCATCTGAAGGCCTCTTCATGTAATAATAGATAGTTATCCAAAGGAAAATTGAAATTTCATTTCTAGAAGAGCAAGAAGGTGTATAGGGGCAGGCAAAAGAGCACTTTTTTCTACCATACTACCTTCCACCCAGCATGTTATGAAAATACTGCTTCCAAATACATGCAAACATTTCTAAGAGAAATTATGGTAAATATGAAATATTAGAACTTTATAGTTTCAGTGATTTTTAAAAAAAAACTATTATTTATTTTTTTAAATTTTTTTAAATTTTTAGTTATTTTTTTAAATTTCTTTTCAGTGTTCCAGCATTCATTATGCACCACACCTAGTGCTCCATGTAATACGTGCCCTCCATAATACCCACCACTAGGCTGAACTATTGTAATATGCACATATCATAAGAGGACAGATGGGTGAATTTTCATAACCTGAGTGTACCCTTATAACCAGCACCCTATCTAGAAATACTACCATCACCACAAAAGCCTTGCTGCATGTTTCTTTTTCAGTCAGTATTCACATTCACCTTCCTCTGTCAAGAATAACCACTGTCCAGGGGTGCCGGGGGGCTCTGTTGGTTGAGCAACTGACTTTTGGTTTTGGCTCAGGTCATGATCTCATGGGTCACATGATAGAGCCCCACGTGGATCTCCATGTCAAACTTCACTCCACTTGAATTCTGCTTGGGATTCTTTCCCTCTCCTTCTCCCTCTCCTTCTGTCCTCCCAACCACCCTGCTCACATATGTGTGCTCTTTCTCTCTCAAACAAATAAATAAATCTTTAAAAAAAGAACCACCGTCCACTTCTAACAGCATTGATTAGTTTTGCCTATTTTACTATTTTATGTAAAAGAATCAATAGTACATGCTCTCTTTTGTGTTTGGCTTCTTTGCCCAACATTTTTTCCTAAGATTCATCCATATTGCTATTATAATTCAAAATTACTCATTCCTATTTAGATATAGAATTCCATTGTGTGACTAAATTACAGTTTATCCATTCTACTATTGATGGGCACTTGGAAAATTTCCATTTTGGGGCTACTATTTAGAGTGCTGCTACAGACATGCTAGTGTATGTCTTTTGGTGAACACATGTATGAATTTTGGTTAGGTATATAAATAGTACAATTGCATACATTAACATTAGTGCCAGACAGTTTTCTGAGAGGTTGTATCAATTTACATGCCCAGTACTGGTGTATGTGGATTCTGGTTGCTGCAAATCTTTGCCAAGTCTTGGTATTTTTCATCTTTTTCATTTTAGCCATTCTGGTGAGTTAGGTGTAATATCACATTATGGTTTTAATTTCCAATTCCCTGATGATTTATGAAGATGAATGCTTTTTAATATGCTTATTAGCTATTTGGATATCTTTTTTTAAAAAAAAGTCTTCTGGTTATTGTCCTATTGTCTTTTTCTTAATAATTTGTGGTTCTTTATATATTCTGGATATGTCATTTATCAAATATAATTATTGCAAATATCTTCTCCAACTTTATGTTTGCTTTTTCATTCTTAACCATGTCTTTTGATGAATAGAATTCTCAATCTTAACATAATAATTTATCAAGTTTTTCCTTTTGTGTTTAGTGGGTATTATGTTCTATTTAAGAAATTTTTCCAAACTTAATCACAGCAATGTTTTGTCATATTTCAGTGATATTTTAGGAACCACAAATTTAGTGACTTCTCATTAATGATAGCCATCAATTTAGGTTGATATTTTAGTTACTTTGGAAAGACACTGAGCTTTTTTTTCTGGGTAAAGCCTAATTTAGCCAACAAATGTATTTTCAGAATGTTACATTTCAGTAGAATATCATCTTCACCTTATATTTTAGAAGGTTCTCTTTTTTAGTTTTCAGATTAGAAAGAAAATGCAAAATATTGTTTACTTAACTTTATGACAGCTTGGCCTAAAGAAAAAAGCACCCATTTACTACAATGAGCTTTTGTCAGATGCTTTATGGTAGCAAATCATTCACTGTCTCTGGGCCACAGTAACCTCTTCTGCAGATGTTGGGGAATAATTCCCACTATGTCAATATCATAGTGTTGTTATGAAAATAACAGCAGCAATAGTAACAATAAAATATATGATAAAATGCAATGTACCAATTTCTTATGAAGTAACTACCATGGGGAGACACACTGACAAGATGTTTGGCAAATAAGAGTAAGTATGACATAGAATCGGAGATTTACTGCTCACCAGAAGT
Organism: Enhydra lutris kenyoni; assembly: GCF_002288905.1. Taxonomy (NCBI): domain Eukaryota; kingdom Metazoa; phylum Chordata; class Mammalia; order Carnivora; family Mustelidae; genus Enhydra; species Enhydra lutris. The sequence goes on from NW_019154091.1 coordinate 3,494,747, forward strand.
GACAGGAACGTATCAAAACTGATTGCAATTATGGGGAAAAGACGGTCTCTTCCATAAACTGTGCTGGTAAAACTGGACAACTACATGCAAAGAAATGAAACTAGACCATTTTCTTATGCCCTACACAAAAATAAAGTAAAAATGGGTGAAAGACCTAAATGTGATACCTAAAACCATAAAATTTCTAGAAGAAAACTTAGGCAGTTTTTTTTTTGACATTGAGCAATGAAACATATTTATAGATATGCCTCCTCAGATAAGGGAAACAAAAGCAAAAATAAACTACTGGGACTAAACCAAAATAAAAAAGCTTTTGCACAGTAAAGGAAACCATCAACAAAACAAAAAGGCAGCCTATTGAGTGAAAGAAGATATTTACAAGTGATATATCTAGTAAGAGGTTAATATCCAAAATATATAAAAAACTTATACAAGTCAATGACCCCCCCCTGCTAAAATAATCTGATTAAAAATGGTCAGAGGTGGCGATTCACAGACCTGTACCCCTGGGGCTAATAATACATTATATGTTTCAAAAAAAAAAATGGTCAGAGGACCTGAATACATTTTTCCAAAGAAGATGTACAGATGACCAATAGACACATAAAAAGATGCTCAACATCAGTATCATTATGGAAATGCAAAAGTATCATATGGTTTCACTCATATGTAGAATATAAGAAACAGCACAGAGGATCATAAGGGAAGGGAAGAATGAATGGTAAGTGATTAGAAAGAAAAACCATGAGAGACTCTTAACTATAGGAAACAAACTGAGGGTTATTGGAGGGGAGGTGAGAGTGAGGTTGGGGTGACTGGGTGATGGGCTTTAAGGAAGGTACATGATAGGATGAGCACTGGGTGTTGTATGCAACTGATGAATTATTGAACTCTATACCTGAAACTAATGATGTACTATATGTTGGCTAATTGAATTTAAATTTTAAAAAAAGGTAAGAAATAACAAGTGTTGGCAGAGGACAAAAAGGAACTGTCATGTACTTTTAGTAGGAATGCAAATTGGTACAACCACTGTGGAAAATAGTATGGAGGTTCCTCAAAAAATTCAAAATAGAATTACCATACAATCCAGTAATTCCACTACTGGATACTTACCCAAATATAACAAAAACACTAATTTGAAAAGATAAATGTAACATCATTTATAATAGACAAGATATGGAAGCATTCCAAGTGTCCATCCATGGATGAATGGATAAAGAAGATGTAGTGTATTATATGGAATGGAGTTTTTTAAAAGATTTTACTTATTTATTTGACAGAGATCACAAGTAGGCAGAGAGCCCAATGCGGGCTTGATCCCAGGACCCTGGGATCACAACCTGAGCCGAAGGCAGAGGCTTTAACCCACTGAGCCACCCGGGCGCCCCTGGAATGGAAATTTTAAAAAAGCATATAAAAAGCCATTAAAAAAAGCATGAAATCTTGAAAAAAAAAAGGGGGGGGAGCATTTGCAACAAATGGCTGGATCTAGAGGGTAAAGTGCTAAATGAAATATATCAGTCAGAGAAAGAGACATACGTATGATTTCACTCATGTGGAATTGAAGAAACAAGACAAATGAACAAAGAAAAAGACAAACAAATATAAAACCAGGGTCTTAAATATGCAAAACAAACTGGTGGCTGCCAGAAGGGAGGTAGGTAGGGGTGGGTGGATGAAATAGATCAAGGGGATTAAACTTATCTCGATGAACACTGGGCAATGTATCGAATTGTTGAATAATTATATTGCACACTTGAAACTAATATAAATTGTAACTTATGCTTCAATAATAAAAAATATGTTTTTAAAAAAAGGAAGTAGGGTCAATAATTTTGTTGTTTTGCTTGCCAGCAGCCTTCACTATTCTGTTGAGGTCTGTTCAGATATCTCCTTATTTCAATAAACCTGAGCTTTTTCAGGAAGAAAGATGATTGCGTTTTTTTCGTGTAGAAAGTTAATTTACCAGGGAGTAAACTCATTTGAATTTCTCTAGAGAAATCTTCTTTCTTATATACTTCTTCCCAAAGAATAACAAAAGACTTTATAGAGTTACATGCAGATATTAAAACTAAGCCAAATATAGAACCAAATATATAAAAGTCTCAGTAGTTGAATGTAAATCTTTAATCCGACACTTAACATTTGATATTTTACACAAATTTGTGGCTCTGTTTTGTTAGTTGCTGCTCAGAATCTGGCTTTCTTGTTGATTATTTTGGATGGTAACTACTTTTTCAAAGCCTGCTATTGATTTAAGCCATTTTTGTTTTTTTCTTTTTTTAAAAAAATTGTATTTTTTCAGTGTTCTAAGATTCATTGTTTATGCACTGCACCCAGTGCTCCATGCAATACATGCCCTCCTTAATACCCACCACTAGGTTCACCTACCCCCCCACCCACTTCCCCTCCAAAACCTTCAGTTTGTTTCTCAGAGTCCACAGTCTCTCATGGTTCAACTTAAGCCATTTCTGAACAGTTAGGAGACAGCCAGTTTACAAGGCCTATCAGAAAACCTGTCTGCTTACTTTTTTAATGTTATTTTATTTTATTTATTTATTTTTTAAAATATTTTATTTATTTATTTGACATAGAGAGAGAAGCAAGAGCAAGCACAGGCAGACAGAGTGGCAGGTAGAGGCAGAGGGAGAAGCAGGCTCCCTGCCAAGCAAGGAGCCCGATGTGGGACTCGATCCCAGGATGCTGGGATCATGACCTGAGCTGAAGGCAGCCGCTTAACCAACTGAGCCACCCAGGTGTCCCAATGTTATTTTAAAACAAAAGGGGCATTAACACTTCTTGGTATTGTCTCACTTTGAAAGACTTTGGACTATGTCTGAAATCACAATATCTTTCATAGAAGATTGTTGTCATTTAAGTTGCTTACAAAGAAATGCCCTTGGTGTATGTTTGCCAGAGTTAGCTAATAAAAATACCCAGTTAAATTTGATGCCCATAGCCAAACTATGGAAGGAACTTAGATGTCCATCAACAGATAAATGGTTAAAGAAGATGTGGTATATATATTTACAATGGAATACTATGCAGCCATCAAAACCCCCGAAATCTTGCCATTTGTAATGACATGTATGGAACTTAGAGGGTATTATGCTAAGCAAAATAAGTCAATCAGAGAAAGACAATTAACATATGATCTCTCTTTATGAGGAATTTGAGAGGCAGGGCAGGGGGTCGTGGAGGGTAGGGAGGGAAAAATGAAACAAGATGGGACCAGGGAGGGAGACAAACCATAAGAGACTCTTTTTTAAAATTTAATTTTATTTTTTCAGTGTTCCAAGATTCATTGTTTATGCACCACACCCAGTTCTCCATAAGAGACTCTTAATCTCAGGAAATAATCTGAGGGCTGCTGGGGAGTGATGGGGGTGGGGATAGGGTGACTGGGTTTTGGACATTGGAGAGGATATGTGCTATGGTGAGTGCTGTGAACTGTGTAAGACTGATGATGCACAGACCTGTACCAAAAAATTTTTTTTGATTCCCAGTTAAATTTGAATTTAAGATAAATAACAAATACTTTTTAATATAATTGTGTTCCATGCTTATACTAAATTCATATCTAACTGGGCATCTTATAATTTATCTGTGATCCCTACCATATTGTTGAAGATAATTCAAAGAAAAGGATTTTTTTTAAATTTTTTAAATTTTATTTTATTATTTTTTTATAAACATATAATATATTTTTATCCCCAGGGGTACAGGTCTGTGAATCGCCAGGTTTACACACTTCACAGCACTCACCATAGCACATACCCACCCCAATGTCCATAACCTCACCCCCCTTCTCCCAACCCCCCTCCCCCCAGCAACCCTCAGTTTGTTTTGTGAGATTAAGAGTCACTTATGGTTTGTCTCCCTCCCAATCCCATCTTGTTTCATTTAAAAGAAAAGCATTTTTAAAACTGTTTTGTATAATGGTGGCATTACAGAACTACAATGCACATCTAAATTATAAGACTTTTTTTTTAAAAAAAGGCATCCCTTTATCATATTATCAGACTTTACAACATTATAGCAAAGAAAAGTGTGCATCAGGAGTAACAAATCACAAAAAGTATGTGGATTTCATTAGTGTATGTTGTTTATTACACCTTGAACATTCTCTCAAATTAATAAAGAGCTCCTTGTAACTTCTCTAAAATCAACCTAAGCTTATTTAATGAGTCAGATTGACTGTTTTTATTTTTCAAACCACTTTATGGGGGTATGACTGACATGTAAAAACCATACATATTTAATGTATATAACTCAATGAGTTTGGGTAGGTCAACTGGTTTTATCCAAATATCATAGGGAATAATGAATAAAACAAATAGGAAAATTATAGTACCAAGACAACAGATGAAATGGGGAATTCCCCGTTGAAGATTAGCCTTAACCTTGCCTGGTTCCTGGTTTCAACTTTGTTTCCTCTGACCTTAGTGGTGGAGAGGTACAAGAATCTGTAAGGGAGCGCCCTAGTGCCTCATGCCTTGTTTAACCATTATTTAGTAATAGCAACTTGTTATTACGTAACCCAAGCAGTAACACACCATCAGCACACAGAGGACTTACAGACATGAGAGGGCTGGGGCTGTGATGTATGAGGCGTGCCTTCAGGAATTTTTTTTTTTTATCCTTTTAAGTATTTTAATAATGCCTTTTATACAGTCAGTATTTTCCTGACACAGTATGCCTTCTGTACCCGACATGAATTTCCTTTGAGTTACATTTCTTTGTGCTCTCAGTAGTTAGTTTAATTTTAAAAGTGAAAACTTACTTTTCTATGGATAGCAATCAATAGAAGAATTTTGCCAGAAAGCAGGAAAGGCAATAAGGAATCTTTTCTCATTCTGTAAATAGGAAGTATCTTTTAAGAACTTAGACTTTCTTTGATTAGCCAATTATTTTTCTCAAGAATTGTATCTCACTGAGTACAAAGTGAGACACCTAGAAGTTGGGATAAAAGCTGAAGATTGTTACTGCTTTTGCAAATCTGAGTCTTGCCTAAGGACAGAGAGTAATTGGGACATTAAAAGTAAAAGTTGTTAAGAGGTTCAAAGAAAATAAGCAAATAAAAAAGAAAAGAGAGAGAAATAATTATTCTAGGAAAAGCAAAGGTTACATAAAATTTCTTTTTAATACACTATGTGACTTGGCTATGAATAATCATAGAGCCGTAATAAAATATATGGTGAACTTTTCTCTAACAAAAAATTATGATACATCTCTATTGGGGAAATTGGGAACAGAAAGTATGTGTGTGTGTATGTGAAGGTGAATAAAGGAGAACCTGATTTCTCTGGTAGGGAGGTAATAGAAAATATCTAAGCCTTAAAACATCAAGAAATAGCTATAATACATAGCTACTTAGAAACCTGCAGGTCAAAACTAGAAGAAACAACTAAAAGAATATAAAATGGTTTTTCAGGAATGAGAACTTGTGGGAGTGACGTATTTTGGTTATAAGCCTTATTGTCCCATTTGACTTTTTATCATATACATGTCTTAGCTTAATTAAATTGAAAGTTTCATAAAATCAGGGACCCTCCCCAAACAAAACACATCAAATTTAAAAAATAATAGAACTGTTTCAGGGAAACAGTTAGTTAGTTCCAAACACATTTTGTAAATAAGACAGACTTAGGTCCATCAATAGATTCTAGATAGATATAATATAGATATCCAGGTTGATTTCTGAATAGATAATATATTTAGAGAGATAATATAAATATATAGAGGGTAGAGAGCTAGATAGGAATATTCCTCAGCCATAAAAAAGATTAAATTCTTACAACTTGTGACAATGTAGATGGACCCAGAAGGTATTATGCTAAGTGAAATAAGTCAGAGAATAACAAATACCATATGATATCATTTATATGTAGAATCTAAAAAATAAACAAAAAGCAGCAATAGACCCATAAATACAGAGAACAAATTAATGGCTACCAGAGGGAAGGGTGGATGAGCAAAATGGGTAAGGGGGTGTGAGAGATACAAGCTTCCAGTTATGGAATGAATAAGACATAGCAAGAAAAGGTGGATCATAGGAAATATAGCCAATTTTGTATTATAATAGGGTTGTATAATGACACATGGCAGCAACACTTATGAACATAGCATAATGTGTTGACTTGTTGAATCACTCTATTGTACACCTGAAACTAATATAACATTGTGTGTCAACTATATTTCAATTTGAAAAACATACAGAAAATAGATTTTAGGAGCATAACCTGTTCATAAGGATGGGACTTCCTACCTTTCAAACTCAATAATAGTATGAGATCTGCCTTAAGAGATTCTACATATAGCCTGGCTTCCCCCACCTTGCTCCCTTGTTCAATCCTTTCCCGGTACACGTTGGGGATGAATAGCATTGCCTTTTGGAGTATTGCAAAGTACTAGCCTAACAAAGCTAATGCTTCTAGGACCATTTAACTCAGTTTTCCTAAAAATAAGCATGGGAATGAAGTTTTGAGACCTACTGAGCCCTTTTCTGATCTGAGAATGTGTTGGGAAACTCAAACCTCCTTCCTTTCTTTGCTCTTTTCAAAGAGGTAAAGGTCCTTGTGATGGCACTTGAGGGGGGAGACTTTTGCCAGATTAAGCACAGAGGGTGCCATGGGAAATAAAACTGACAATAGATTCAGGTTAATGAGACTTCAACAACTTTCAGGATTCTTCAGTCAAGCTTCAAATTTGGGGGGGACAAGAGAAAGCTTTTTGTCTACTGGGTTTACACTTGGGTTTAGATTGAGGTGCAGGTGCTTTCCACTTGGTTGGAAAAGTTCCTCTAACTGCTAGATTTTGAAAAGCAGCCAGGGCTGGGCTGGGAGCAGTTCTCACAACTGTACTAAGCCATGTTTCCCCCAGGAACCAATTATCCTTTGGCATAAAACAACCGTTGGCCACCGAAAGTTTCAGCACACCACCTGGTCCAGGTGGCTGCCCTTTTAAAGAAGAAAGGGGCAGAGGGGATACTCATAGTGCCAGTGAGCTGAGCACTCACAATGTGGGGAAATACTCCTTCTCTTCCACCTTTACAAGAAAGGAAATTTCGAGTGTTTGTTCTCTGGTATTAGCTCTTCTCCTCATCCCTGATGCTCTGGGTTCATTTGCCATAGTAGATTGTTCTGTGCTAGTTCTGTTGGTGAGAGGACCACTATCCCTATAGGTGATTTTCTGCTATTACAGATTTTTTTTTACTTTATTTTTTTTTGAAGACTTTATTTATTTTGAGAGAGAGAGAGAACAAGCAAGGGGGAAGGGTAAGAGAGAGGGAGAAGCAGGCTAGCAGTCTCTGTGCCAAGCAGGGAGCCTGATGGATATGGGGCTTAGTCCCAGGACCCCAGGATCATGACCCAAGCTGAAGGCAGACACTTACCCAGCTGGACCACCCAAGTGCCCCTTTACTTTCTTTTTAAGTCCTATCTCCACAATGAGAATATAAGATCCTTGAAGTAGAGGATTGTGTGATGCATTTCTTTTTTATCTGTTTCTACTCTAGATCTTTCACAGTGGTTGATACTCAACATATGCTATGTGTTGATAATGACATTTACAAATACTTTCCTCTATTGTATTTGTACAAAATATTGAAGAATAGCCATCATAAAAATGTGGATTAGATTATGAGTATAGTAGGTCTTCTTTTTGCTTATCTGCATATTCTAATTTTTCTATAACAGTTAGGGGTGGGGGAGATTCTTTACCCTCAACAACCTTCTTCCCTCCTAAAAGGAAAAGGGGCCACAAATGTACTTGAACATAAAATTAACTAAGTACATACATATATACATTTAAAAAAAAACAGCCAAAGCTAACTTTTTTTTTTTAAAGATTTTATTTATTTATTTGTCAGAGAGAGAGGGAGAGAGAGCAAGCACAGGCAGACAGAATGGCAGGCAGAGGCAGAGGGAGAAGCAGGCTCCCTGATGAGCAAGGAGCCCGATGTGGGACTCGATCCCAGGACGCTGGGATCATGACCTGAGCCAAAGGCAGCTGCTTAACCAACTGAGCCACCTAGGCGTCCCCCAAAGCTAACTTTTATTGAGCACTTACTATATGCCAGGAGCTGCTTTAAGTACTTTACACGTGTTAGCTTATTTAATCCTAAAAATGATTCTTCTAATCACAGATGTCTCACATTGTCTTAAGAAACATCCTGTACTAAAAAACTGGGTTATTTCCTGACTTTACGCAAGCAGACTGGCATACTTTATAATCTTAGTCATCGTGGTACAGTAATACCTGTACCTGTATTAATTTGAAAGACTTCAGGGAAATCATCAATATATTGGCATAAATGTGTGCCTTCACTCCATTGTGAAATTGGGACTTGTACATGTCACAAGTATAAATGCAAACTAACTAAAGAAATTATTTCTAATCATTGGATATTTTGAAACTGATAGTCTACTGGGTCCCTTATCACTGCCTCATGGCATAACAAGAACTTGCTCACTAGATGGCAGTTCTCCAAGTATCACTATGCTTAACTAATTCATCTTAAGGAGCATGGAGTGACCACATGTGCACTTAAAACTATTCTATTTAAAGTGAAGTATAGCCTGTAACATACAGTTTTTGAGGTTGGCCTTCTAGCTGAGGATTCCCCCATCTGATAGTCAGTGGATGCTCCCCGAGATACGCTAATGTTTTGAGAGAAGCAAAAGTCATATGTAATGAAAGTAGAGAAGTTGGTGCTAACCCAAGGACAACACATCACCCTGCCCAAACCAGAAAAGCAGGAGTTTGATGCCATGGAATGTGCTAATACCTCCTGCCAACCACCAGCTGGACTCAGAGCTTCCTGAGGTAGTTCCTGGAACTTTGGGCAAACAAGTCACACCACCACTGTCAGACACTGGAGTAGTCATGGCAAATATAACAGAATCTATCACTTTAAAGGAAATAATAATCATAAAGATTATTAGCAATGAAAACAATCCTGCCTGTTTAGATTGGCCTACTGACATTCTAAAACATTTCTCCACTTTGGCCCAGAGTCAAGAATAGATACTACAGAGGGAAAAAGTAGGAGGAGCTATTGTTGGCAGAAAGGACAATCAGAATTTTAAAGCTGGGAAGTCCCAAGACCTTCCATTTCCCAAAGAGGAAACAAAGGCATAGAGAGATTCAGAGACTTACTTAATATCACACAGCACAGTCAGTACTGGAATCCAGATTTCTGGACTTCCAGTTCAATGTGCTTTATTATTTATTACCTTTTTAAAAAATAAAACAATGTAACATTTCAGAAAATGGAAAGTTTAGCAAAAAAAAAAATACTCATAATCACAACTTTCCAGTAACTATTTCCAGTAACTATTGTCATTTTTATTTTCTTCTAACATGTCATTATTTTTGTCTTTAACATAACTATAATCATTAATCATATTTCTCATTTTTAAAACCAAAAAATACTTTTCTCCCTTAAAATTTAAGTGAATCTTATATGTTCATTCCTGTTTATTTTTTGTTTACTTAAGTTTTTATTTAAATTCCAGTTACCACATAGTGTAATATTAATTTCGAGTGTAGGGTTTAGTAGTTCAACACTTATATACAACCCCCAGTGCTCATCACAAGTGCCATCTTTAATTCCCATCACCCATTTAACAATCCCTGTCTCCCCAGTGGACCTCCCCTCCCGTAATCCTCAGTGTATTCTCTATAGTTAAGAGTCTGTTTTATGGTCTGCCTCTCTTTTTTTCCCTCTATGTTCATCTATTTCGTTTCTTAAATTCCACATATGAGTGAAATCATGTATCTATTATTGAATGCTTACATGCACTAGTGTACTGTTGTTCTAAATAACACAATCCCTGTCCCACAGAACTAACATTCTAGTGTGGTAGACATAGAATACATAAATGAAAAAGTAATGAACAATATTCTCCAACCAATGAGGATAATTTGTTTCTGAATAAAGGCCCTTGTGGGGGAAAATATAGCTCATTCTCCCATAGCTGAAATTGTAACTAGCATTAATTTCAATTGGAAAAAGATTTTTCTCTAAAACCCCTAAATTAATTCCCAGTTATGCTAAAAGCAGAGCCAATCCCATTAACACAGACCCAATTCTATCATAGGAAAATAATTGTCAGAAGACTGTGCTCACAAATCAACTATATGCTACCCAGTGTTTATGTAATTAAATGTTTAAGAAGAAAAGAGCAATAAAGAATAAAGACATGAATGAAGATGATGTACAGGAGGAATATTTCCATGAGTACTTTAAAGGGAGAAACTTAGAGCAATCCACATAATTTTCAAGACTGCAAGGATGACACATAGGTGCTTATGCCAGTGGCTTCCTAGCTGAAGAAGTCCAAATCCATCTTCCTGAGGGTGAAAAATGACTCATAAGCTGAAATGAAGGTATTACTAATTGTAACACCCCCCACCCCCACTGCAAACACAGTTCTATCCAGGACAGTAGGACTGAGTAGAATAATGGCAGGTAGTGATAAATGGCAGGAAACAAAAATAAAAATATAGTTTAATACATTTATATATATATCATACATATAAAATATAAATATATAAATATATACTCATATATTTATATATATCTATCATATATATTTATATATATTTCAATTTATGTGTATATTTTATATATATCTTATATATTTATATATATAAAATAGTTTAATACATTTTTATATATATCATTATATGCATAATGATATATAATGATTATATATAATCAATAGATATATTTAATATGTATATACTATTTTATATATATCATTTATATGTATTTTATGTCATATATATCATGTATATTTTAATATTTATATATATTACATTTATATCTAAATATGTATATATTTAATACATTTATATATCATTATATATATTCATACATATCATAAATATATAATTTATATATATTATATATACGTTTATATATATATATATATATATATATATATCATACATATGACTAAAGTGTCATTCAGGAAGCTACTGAGTGGTGTATGCAGCCAAGACAAAGGAGTGTACCAAAGAAGACACATGAGATTCAGGTAAAGAGAGATCAACTGGAAAAAGACTGGGAAAATCCCTGGAGTATGATAAACTGAGATCTCAGGGCAACAACTCCGTATCAGTTCTAGAGAACAAACAGTTCAGTGAGGACCTGATGTAGTGAGTGGAGATTTACAGTCTTGGGGAAGAGTTTGGGAAAGAGATGACTGGGGGAAAGATGCCAGGGGTCTTCTTTTTTTTTTTTTTTGCATATGTAGATATTCCTTAGTCCCCCAGTTTTCAGTATAACAGCTAGGCTACAGTTGTATCCACTGTGCTCTTTTCTCTGATTTAACCTCTTCTGGAAGTGAAATGAAGTCTTCTGCTGGGGTAGGGAAGGGGCTGTTGCCCAGCTGACCAGGGTAGGTATAAAATTTCCTCATATATAGATTTTCAACCAATTCTATTTTCAGCCACCCCTCCCCAGCACCCTGTCCCCTTCAAGAATTTTTGTTATCTCCAATTCCTGATCTTATTGGGCTTCTGAGGCACAGCTAAGCCTGTTTCCAAGCTTCCTATTCTTTTGGCTTGAATTTCAGCTTCCTCTGGTTTTCTAAGGAAGCTTCTATGTATTCATCTGCTTTTTGGATTCCAAAGTTTTATTCCTCTTCTTTTGTCTTTCACTCTGTTTATATTTTATAGTTTATGCTATTTTTGTTCCACTGCAGTCATGTCAGTGAGGTCAGAGAGGGAGCAAAAAGTGAATATGTGTTCAATCTGTCATGCTGTTTAAAACCTAGCTTTCTTTTAAATTGTAAAATATTTGCATACAGTTTAATGAATAATTATAAAGTGAACAATCATTGACCAATACTAAAATCAAGAGATAAAACATTGCCAGCACGCTGAAAGCTCTCTATGTATCCCTTCCTGGTGGAAACTTGCTACCTCTCCCCAGAGATAACACTGTTCTGCCTTTTATGATTACAGCTTCCTTCTTTTTCCTTATGGTTTTACCACTGTTTACAGTCATTGTGAAACAACATAGTATAGTTTCGTCTGTTTTGGAATTTTATATAAGTAGAGTCATACAGTACATGTCCTTTTGTGTCTGACTTCTTTTAGTTAACTCTATAAAATTGTACCATGTCTTTGCACATATCCATTTTGATTGTGTGAGGATACCACAGAGTATTAATCCATGTTCTTGTGGATGTACTTGTTTCCAGTTTGAACTAAGTCTTATAGCTACAGACATTCTTGTGCATACTCCTTGGTGCACAGACACATAAATTTCATTTGTTACACAATAGGATGTGAAAATTTGGTGTCACAGTGCATGAATAACTTCATCCCTAGATTACCGAAAGCATTTATATCAACATTATATGCATGTTCCCACTGTTCCACATTCCCAGCAACACTTGGTATTAGCTGACTTTAGTTTTTACCAATTTGGTAGCTGTACAACCTAACATACTTAGCAGGAAATACAGTTGACCCTTGAACAACATGGCTTTGAACTGTGCATGTCCACTTACATACATATTTTTTCAATGAATACAGAACAGTGCTGTAAATGTATTTTCTCTTCCTCATGATTTTCTTTTTTAAATTTATTTATTATTATTATTTTTTAGATTTTATTTATTTGACAGACAGAGACCACTAGTAGGCAGAGAGGAAGGCAGATAGAGAGAGAGGAGAAAGCAGGCTCCCCGCCGAGCAGAGAGCCCGATGTGGGACTCGATCCCAGGACTCTGGGATCATGACCTGAGCCAAAGGCAGGGGCTTTAACCCACTGAGCCACCCAGGCGCCCCCTTCATGATTTTCTTAATAACATTTTCTTTTCTCTAGTTTATTGTACAAATACAGTATATAATACATACACCATACAAAATATGTGTTAATCGACTGTTTTTTTTTAATGTTATGTTAGTCACCATACAGTACATCATTAGTTTTTGATGTAGTGTTCCATGATTCACTGTTTGCATATAACACTCAGTGCTCCATGCAATTCGTGCCTTCCTTAATACCCATCACCAGGCTACAGACAAAGGGTTGATATCTAAGACCTATAAAGAACCTCTCAAACTCAACACCCAAAAAACAAATAACCAAGTCAAAAAATGGGCAGAAGACATGAGCATACACTTCTCCAAAGAAGGCATACAAATGGCTAACAGACACATGAAAAAGTGTTCATCATCATTAGCCATCAGGGAAATTCAAATCAAAACCACATTGAGATACCACCTTATACCAGTTAGGATGGCAAAAATTGACAAGGCAAGAAACAACAAATGTTGGAGAAGTTGTGGAGAAAGGGGAACCCTCTTACACTATTAGTAGGAATGTAAGTTGGTGCAGCCACTTTGGAAAACAGTGTAGAGATTCCTCAAAAAATTAAAAATAGAGCTACCCTATGACCCAGCAATTACACTACTGGGTATTTACCCCAAGGATACAGATGTAGTGAAAAGAAGGGCCATTATTGCACCCCAATGTTCATAGCAGCAATGTCCACAATAGCCAAACTCTGGAAAGAACCAAGATGCCCTCACAGATGAATGGATAATTGACTGTTTATATTATTGGTAAGGCTTCATGTCAACAGTAGGCTACTATTCAGGGAGTCAAAAGTTATCTGTGGATTTCCACCGTGCAGTTAGGGTCAGTGCCCCTAACTCCTATATTATTCAAGAGTCAACTGTATTTTGCTTGGTTTTCCATGTACCTGCCATCACTATATCACCCCACTTTTTGAAAGAATTTTTATTTTTATTTTTATTAAGATTTTATTTATTTGACACACACAGAGAGAAATCACAAGTAGGCAGAGAGGCATGTAGATAGAGAGGGGGAAGCAGGCTCTCCACTGAGGAGAGAGCCCAACGTGGGGCTCAATCCCAGGATCCTGAGATCATGACCTGAGCTGAAGGCAGAGGCTTAACCCACTGAGCCACCCAGGCGCCCCCTGAATTTTTAAAATTCCTCTCTCATAAAGGTCAAACTGTAAGGCAATCCATATATCTCATTGTTTTTTGTTTGTTTTGGGGGAGTATGTTCCACATGGAGATTCCTAGTTTCCCCAGATCCCCTGTTTCCTTACTCCCTTGTCTTTCCCTTTCTGTATTTTCTCCCAGTTTTTATGGAGCACTTCTCCAGAAGCTTTATAAGAAATGGTATGTAGAGTACAATTTGGGAGATCTTGCAAATTTGAAAACATCTTTATTTATTCTCCTCTCACATATGCTTGATAGTTTGATTGGGTTAGAATTTTAGGTTGGAAATAATTTTCCAAGATTTTATTTATTTATGTGACAGAGAGAGACACAGTGAGAGAGGGAACACAACAGGGAGAGTGGGAGAGGGAGAGGCAGGCTTCCCGTGGAGCAGGGAGCCCAATGCGGGGTTCGGTCCCAGGACCCTGGGATCATGACCTGAGCCAAAGGCAGACACTTAATGACTGAGCCACCCAGGCACCCCTGGAAATAATTTTCTAAGGAATTTTGAAGGTACTTTATTATCCTCTAGCTTTCAATGTTGCCGTTGGAAAGTCTGATGCCATTCTGATTTCTGATCTTTGTATGTAACGACTTTTTTTAAATTAATTAATTAATTAATTTATTTATTTTTATTTTTTATAAACATATAATGTATTTTTATCCCCAGGGGTACAGGTTTACACACTTCACTCCGCCAGGTTTACACACTTCACAGCACTCACCATAGCACACACCCTCCCCAATGTCCATAACCCCAACCCCCTCTTCCAACCCCCCTTCCCCCAGCAGCACGACTTTTTTTTTTTTTTTTTTAATCTCTGGAAGCATTTAGAATTGTTTATGTATGGGGTTCTGACATTTCAGAATGTTGGGTTTTGATGTGGGTCTTTTCTTTTAAAAGATTGTATTTTTTCATTTGAGAGACAGCAAGCATGCATGTGTCAGCAGGGAGAGGAAGAGGAAGAGAGAGAATCCCAAGCAAAGTTTGAGTTGAGCATGGAGCCCAATGTGGGGCTCAATCCCAGGAGCCTGAGATCATGACCTGAGCTGAAATCAGGAGTCAGTCACTAATCCACTTAGCCACCCAGGAACTCCTTAATGTGGGTCTTTTAAAATTCACTGTCTATACACTTGGTGAACACTTTCAATCTGAAGAATTTACCATAGAACATGCATGAAAGAAATTGAGGAAGACAGAGAAATGGAAAAACATGTCCATGCTCATGGATTGGAAAAAACATTGTTAAAACATCTATGCTACCTAGAGCAATCTATATGTTCAGTGCAATCCCTATTAGAATACCATCAGCTTTTGTCACAGAGCTGGAACAAATAATCCTGAAATTTGTATGGAACCAGAAAAGACCTGAATAGCCAGAGGAATGTTGAAAAAGAAAAGCAAATCTGGTGGCATCACAATTCCGGACTTGAAGCTCTCTTACAAAGCTGTGATCATCAAGACAGTATGGTACTGGCACAAAAACACACATAGATCAGTGGAACAGAACAGAGAGAACACAGAAATGGATCCTCGACTCTATGGTCAACTAAGCTTTGACAAAGCGGGAAAGCATATCCAGTGGAAAACACAGCATCTTCAACAAATGGTGTTGGGAAAATTGGACAACCACATGCAGAAGAATGAAACTAGACCTTTTCTTACACTATACAGAAAGATAAACTAAAAATGGATGAAAGACCTAAATATGAGATGGGAATCCATCAAAATCCTAGAGGAGAACACAGGCAGCAACCTCTGTGCCTCAGCCACAGAGGGCACATCTTCCTGGACACATCTCCGAAGGCAAGGGAAACAAAGGCAAAAATGAACTATTGGGGGGCGCCTGGGTGGCTCAGTGGCTTAAGTCTCTGCCTTCAGCTCAGGTCATGATCTCAGGGTCCTGGGATCGAGTCCCGCATCGGGCTCTCTGCTCAGCAGGGAGCCTGCTTCCCCCTCTCTCTCTGCCTGCCTCCCTGCCTACTTGTGATCTCTCTCTCTCTCTCAAATAAATAAATTAAAAAAAAATGAACTATTGGGACTTCATCAAGATAAAAAGCTTTAGCAGGGCAAAGGAAACAGTTGACAAAACCAAAGATAATTGACAGACTGGGAGGAGATATTTGCAAATGAAATACCAGATCAAAGGCTAGTATCCAAAATCTATAAAGAACTTAACAAACTCAATGCCCAAAGAACAAATAATCCAATTAAGAAAACACTGGTTAGAATGGCCAAAATTAACAAGACAGGAAACAACAAGTTCTGGAGAGGATGTGGAGAAAGGGAAACCTCTTACACTGTTGGTGGGAATGCAAGTTGGTGCAGCCACTTTGGAAAACAGTGTGGAGATTCCTCAAAAAATTAAAAACAAAAAATTAAAAACTGCCCTCTGACCCTGCATTTGCACTGCTGGGTATTTACCCAAAAGATACAGATGTAGGGAAAAGAAGGGCCATCTGTACCCGACTGTTCGTAGCAGCAATGGCCACAATCGCCAAACTGAGGAAAGAGCCAAGATGCCCTCCAACAGACAAATGAATAAAGAAGATATGGCACATATACACAATGGAATATTACACAGCCATCATAAAGGATGAATACCCAACTTTTGTATCAACATGGATGGGACTGGAGGAGATTATGCTGAGTGAAATAAGTCAAGCAGAGAAAGTCAGTTATCGTATGGTTTCACTTACTTGTGGAGCATAGGGAATAACATGGAGGACATTAGAAGAAGAAAAGGAAAAGTAAATTGGGAGAAATTGGGAGAAAAGTGAATTGGGAGGAGATGAAGCATGAGAGACTGTGGACTCTGAGAAGCAAACTGAGCATTTTGGAGGGGAGGGGAGTTGGGGGATAGGTGAGCCTGGTGGTGGGTATTAAGGAGGACATGTATTTCATGGAGCACTGAGTGTGGTACATGAACAATGAATCTTGCAACACTGGAAAAATAAAAAAATAAAAAAAAATGGGCAGAAGATACAAACAAACATTGCTCTAAAGAAGATATACAAATGGCCAACAGACACATGAAAAAATGTTCCACATCACTCAGTATCAAGGAAATACAAGTCAAAACCACAATGAGATACAACCTCATACCAGTCAGAATGGCTAAAATTAACAAGTCAGGAAATGGCAGATGTTGGCAAGGATGCAGAGAAAGGGGAACCCTCCTACACTGTTGGTGGGAATGCAGGCTGGTGCAGCCACTCTGGAAAACAGTATGGAGGTTCCTCAAGAAGTTGTAAATAGAGCTACCCTATGACCCAGCAATTGCACCACTAGATACTTACCCCAAAGAAACAAATGTAATGATCCAAAAGAACACCTGTACCCCAATGTTCATAGCAGCCATGTCCACAATAGCCAAACTATGGAAAGAGCCCAGATGTCCTTTGGCAGAGGAATGGATAAAGAAGATGTGGTATATATACACAATGGAATGCTACTCAGCCATCAAAAAAATGAAATCTTGCCATTTACAACAACGTGGATGGAAGTAGAGGGTATTATGGTAAGTGAAATAATTCAATCAGAGAAAGACAATTACCATATGATCTCCACTCATGTGTGGAATTTAAGAAACAAAACAGGGGATCATAGGGGAAGAGAGGAAAAAATAAAACAAGACAAAATCAGAGAGGGAGACAAACCATAAGACACTCTTAATTACAGAAAACAAACTGAGGGTTACTGGAGGGGAAGGAGGTGGAGGGGGATGGGGTAACTGGGTGATGGACATTAAGGAGGGCATGTGATATTATGAGCACTGGATATTATACAAGAATGATGAATCACTGACCTCTGCCTCGGAAACTAATAATACATTATATGTTAATTAATTGAATTTAAATTTTTAAAAAAGAATCATGTTCTTAAGATGTGGGGAAATTTTCTTGAAATTTCCTTTGATAATTTCCTTTCCTCCATTCTCTCTCTAGAATTCCTTTAGTCATGTTATAGACTCCCAACATTGAACTTCTAAATTTT
This sequence comes from Enhydra lutris kenyoni, assembly GCF_002288905.1. Lineage (NCBI taxonomy): Eukaryota > Metazoa > Chordata > Mammalia > Carnivora > Mustelidae > Enhydra > Enhydra lutris. The sequence goes on from NW_019154091.1 coordinate 3,512,742, forward strand.
TCTTTTAGCTCCCATTTTTCATCTCTTTATACTTTTGTTCTGCTTTATAGAGTGTTTCTTCAACTTTATCTTCTGACTTTCTACTAATTCTCAATTCCTGCTTCTATATATTTTGATTTCCAAAAGCACATTTTTATCCTCCATGAAATTAATAACAAACTCTTTGCATTTCACAGCATGAAGAATTTTCCTTGTTTTCTCAGAAAAACTGGATTTTTCTTTGTATTCTCAGAGTAACTCTGGATTTTTAGGGTTTCCCTTTGCTTCCTTCATTGACTCTTTTTTCTAATGTTTCTTTTTTATTTAGAAGATTTTATTTATTTGGGAGAGAGAGAACAATGGAGAGGAGCAGAAGGAGAGGGAGAAGCAGACTTACTGCTGAGCAGGGAGCCTGATTCGGGGCTCCATCCCCAGACTCTGGGATCATGACATAAGCCAAAGGCAGACACTTAACTGACTGAACCACCCAGGCGCCGTGTAATTTTTTTTTTAATGGTTTGTTTTTGTCTCTGTCTTTCCTGCAAAAAGTTATTCCGTGGGGGCACCTGGGTGTCTCAGTCATTAAGCGTCTGCCTTCATCTCAGGTCATGATCCCAGTGTCCTGGGATCAAGCCCTATATCAGGCTCCCTGCTCAGTGGGAAGCCTGCTTCTCCCTCTTCCTCTCCCCTTGCTTGTGTTCCCTCTCTCTGTCAAATAAATAAATAAAATCTCTAAAAAATTTTAAAAAAAAGTTTTTCTGTAAGGGATAGTGATCCCTGACTATCCATTCATATTAAGGAGAGAGACAGTAGAAGCCAGCAGGAAAGTGTGTGTGGAGGTTGAACTCATAGATGGGAGGGCCTCACTTTAGGATGGTCAGGTGGGGCCCTGCTTTTTTATAAAACCCTTAAATGCCAACATTCTCTTGGGCTGCTTGGTTTCTTCAGAAAGAAATCCTCTCCAGTCCTGCTTAAGAACATATACAAAGTCCTCATGCTGGGAGCCTCGTAGGAAAAGGATGGGGAGGGTGTCTTGCCATTCAGTAGACACTTTCTCTAATCCCTGTCTTCTAGGAAAATGCCTCACTCTAGTGGTTAGCTGTGACAGGTGTCCTGAGCCAGAGTTTTTTTGCTTTTACCTCTTCAGAAGGTGTCTGTAGTTTTCCACCAAGGAAGAAGGAGAGGTACTTACTTGACTGCCAGTCCCAAAGCACTCCTTATATGAGTCTTCTGGTTTTCATTTTACCTCATACTTCACCTTTAGAAGTATATGGCCCCTCTGATTTCTGACTTTTCCCAGGAGTATTATTGTACAAATTGCTTTGTCAGCTTCCTCTCCTTCAGGTATTTCACAAGGGGGGAAAACTGAAACCTGTGTCACTTTCCACTTGTCTCTCTGCATTCATTCTTCCCAAATTGTGGCAAACTTTTTATTGGCAATCATCTCATATTGCTTTCTCTCTGTCCTTATGGGCTGACATCTTTTTTACTCCTTTGATGCCATGTTAGTGGTGATTTAGGAGGTACTGCGGTATGCACAAGGAATATATTTTGGTACCTGGTTTTCCTTCTTTGTGTATAACTTTCCATATCCAAAAGAATATTTGAGATTACGTGCAATAAAAGATACATATGCAGGGAATGTTGAGACTTGGTGAAGACAACAAAAATTAAGTAACAAAAGGAGGGAAATATCTGTGCCAGAAAACCAGGCTAAGGGTCTGGGCTATGATAGTAGAAAAGTTGGCCTTACTGAGCTGCTATGGCAGTTTTGCTAGAAGGAGAAATATGATACGTTTCACAGCCCTTATTATTTAGCTGGAAGCATACCAGGACATTAGATAAAACTTCTCCTACTAAATCTATTAGGTTGCTTGTTCCCATTACTTAATAAAAGTACCTAGTACTACAACTCAGCATTGATGACACTGAGTTGGTTAGAGTGGGACCCAGATAAGAAAGAAACAAAAGAAGATATGTGTGTGGGGGTATAGATGCTAGGTACTGATTCATAGACATCTTTCCCAACTTAAGCCAGATGATGACATTTGCCATTGTACTAACCTGAAATTTCCAACTTAACGCAATGTTCCTAGGTGGAAGGATGTTAAGAAAGTACTCTGTAGAGGAAGGCTCCTTGTGCTCTTATCTTCCTTTGCCAATTCAGAAGGATATTCTCTAGTAACTGTGGTTGTGATTTCAAGGTAAAGAATAGGCAGACAGCAGAGAATTATGTTGGTAGTACATTCCTTGACTTTTCCTCTCAAAAACATAAGTAAGCATATGAGTGATCTAGATTCAGGATTCAATAGGATCACTATCAGATTTCCAAATTTCACTTTTAGAAGTTTAGGGGGAAATTCTAGATTCCAATAAGCATTGTAAGGTAGGATCAATACAGTAGGTTTAGCATATTTTTTTAGGCAACAAACTAGGTTCTGGGGGTTTACACAAATAGGCAAGCTCAGTCCCTTTTCCCAAGGAGCTTATCTTCTACCCACAGAAGATAATAAAATGACACGGACATTTAATAGAGGAGACACTTTGCAGACATTACCACCCTCCTATGTGGAGAACTATTCCCCTTTCCCTACTGTCAGGGTGAATCTGTGCAGCCTGCAATGAGAACCCTGCCCTTCTGGCCAGGGATGATTGGATTAGAGGTCTGGGGATGTGTGACCAAAGCTACCCCAGAAGGATTTCTTCTCCCAGGGATTTAGAATTAGAATTCAAAGACGCTAATTGGTCTCTGCATTCCACTGAATTAAGGGCATTTTTGACCATGCGCCTGTGGCAATGCAGAGAACATGTCTGGAGAAACAGGGAAAAAAATGAAGCAGTATGTAGAATGGCTTTCCAGTTCCTGCTTTTGGACTCATGGAATCCATAAAATACTCCTACATTAAGAGCCTTGATCAAAACAACTGCACTACTATACCACCAGGAAGGCCAACAAATGAGTATAAACATACTAAGAGGACTATGGTAGGTGAAAGAGCATAGCTGGTTGTAAAGCAGGTGGGATTAGGAGATGATGTTTCCTGGTGAGTTTGAGTGCCAGGCAGTAAGAACAGGAGAAAATGCTGTCTTTGTCCAAGAGAGTCGTAAGTGCAAAGATAGCAAATTTTACACAGTTGGGACATAATTCCACACCACATATTTGTTTAAATGATTGCATTGCTTGGATTTAGCTTCTGTTTCCTTCTTTAGTTCCCTTTGAAAATGTTATACAAATAATGCCAGCTCACAAAACATAAAATCTGAAATAGCTTTCTTCCTTCACATAGTGGGTTGGGCTAAACGCATTCTGTGGATTGTTTACCAAGAATCACCTGGTAAATTATGCAGATGTATGACAATGAACAAGGTGGCCTGAAATAGACCTATGCCAGGGTGCTTTTGACTGGAGGGTCTATTTTACAGGAAAAACCTGGAGTCATATTGCTTTACAGTCTGACTCATGTATTGTTTGTAATATTTCAAGGCAAGCCAGTTAAAATATGACCCAAGGACTGATACTGGAAATGATCTTGTTTTCCATATGCTTTCAAGTGTCTTCACTTAAATGTACATATTTATATCTACATTTAACATCTACATGAACTGTACAAAATATAGTACTGCGATTTGAAGAACAAATTCTGAGATCAAAACCTTAACTGCCACCATTTCCTTGGGCAAGTGTTTTCATCTTCCTATGCCAGTTCCCTCATTTGAAAAGTGGAGATTATTCCTACCTCAAGGGTAATTGAAAGAATTACACTAGTTAATGTATAAGGTGCCAAGCATGTTCTGTGTCACATAGAACTTCTTAAATAGTAGGTATTATTTTTAAGGTATTATTATTAAAGAGTAAGTCTCCTTAAATAGTAGGTATTATTAATATTATAGAAACTGTCATGTTTAGGAGAGACTACCGGGGATCAGAAATGTTTATTGAATGAAAAAGCAGGCACCAATAGCACAGATTTCTTCCTGTCCTTTGTAAATGCTTACCTGTCTAGGAACTGGACGCTCAACTCACTGTGCACTGTCACCAGAATCGCCCATTAATTTATCAAGTAAGGCAATCTAGTAACTCTAGGTGTATCTTCTCCTAAGGACCCGGACTGTTGAACTGGAAAGCTGAAAGTGCGGACATGACAAATACCTTTCGACCCACACCCCCCATAGGTCGCCAGCTTATTTAAAAGGTGCGTTCCCGCAGGTGCCAGTTGGTAACCTTTAGGCGGTCTCTAGAGACCCCCTGTCAGTTCGCGGCGGAACGCAGCTGAAGACTCAGGTTCTCCCAGGTGTCCGCGGCCACCCCGAGCCCTGCACCAGGTGAGGGTTTAGTGTGGCGGAGGTGCCCCCCCCGCCCCGCCGTCCCACTTGGGGGCCCCCCCCCCCCCCGCCCCGAAGTCCCACTTAGAGTAGCTCCGCTGGCTCCCCTGGGCGCAGAGGCCACTGACAGCGCCTTCCCACCTTCTCCGGGCCGCTCGCGGCCAACTGGTGGACGGATACCTGGAGGACGCCTCCAATCTCCGCGGGCGCCACGCCCGCCGCGCTGGCGGCGGCGCGGGGAATAAGTAGAGAGCGCCGGGCCGCAGAGGTAAAGCGCGGGCCCGGGCAGCGCGTCGCAGGGTCACAGTTTGTACGCAGGGCCTGGGCAGCCTCACGACCGAGCTACCATGGACCCGCCGCGGGGCATCGGCACCTTCGTGGTGTGGGACTACGTGGTGTTCGCCGGGATGCTGCTCATCTCGGCTGCCATTGGCATCTACTACGCCTTCGCCGGGGGTGGCCAGCAGACCTCCAAGGACTTCTTGATGGGCGGCCGCAGAATGACTGCCGTGCCGGTGGCGCTGTCCCTCACCGCCAGCTTCATGTCGGCAGTCACCGTCCTGGGCACCCCCACGGAGGTGTACCGTTTTGGGGCCATATTCAGCATCTTTGCCATCACTTACTTCTTTGTGGTGGCCATCAGCGCGGAGGTTTTCCTGCCGGTGTTCTACAAACTGGGAATTACCAGCACCTACGAGGTAAAAAAGAGGAAGGGGACGCTGGGGAGAAAAAGGGGCAGGGCTTTTCAGGGTCTTGGAGGGATTTTCCTGATGGCCAACTCTGCACCATGTCCAAATCCCTCCCTGTCCAGGTCCGTGACCTCCCCTGAGGTCCCCTTTTGGGGAGAGTTGTCCAGTGAAGGCGACAAAATCTTTGGGGTTACTTGCATGACCTCAGTGAAAAAGAGAAATTTCCAAAGTAAACGGGATGATTTGGACTAGGGCTCACAAAGGCCCTTTCTGCTTTTAGTATCTTTGATTCGGAGTCAAGAGGAAAGATTTTAATACTTTTTATCCTGGGGAGGGCAAGTGTTCAAGTCTCAGCCCCTCCTCCTTGAAAGGAATGGCCTTGTCCCAGGTTCCCAGACACCATTCACTTTTCCAGGAAAGTTGGAGAATTTGCGCTCTCCCCTCCTTGCTTCCGCACAGGCATGTTCCCTGGAGAGACAGATTCCCCAATGGTTAAGGTGCTGTAACTAGTCTCAGTACCTGCATTTGAGACCAGATTCTACATTTACTAGCTGGGTACACTTGGGTGATTTATTTAACCTTTGTGCCCTATTTTATTTTTTCATCTTAAAATGAAAACGATACCAACTATCTTATCCAGTTGTTGGAAGGATTAAATGAGATGATTCAAATATAGCATTCAGAATAGTGTCTGGAGCAGGGTGAGTGCTGGACGAACACTGACCATAAGTATTTGTGGTGGTAGGGGCAGAGGTGGTTGTTTTGGGGTCACTAGGAAGACTTGGCTGCAAGGTTATCAAACAGGCCTACCTTCTCTGTATCTGGAAAGATGATTAAGGAAAACGATCTTTCCTGGTGCACAGCTCCGCTGGTTATAGGTGTTCTTCAGTTGTCTGCAGGAAAGGGCTTTGCAAAAATGGGGAATGTTTGGTTTAGTTTAAAGAGCTGTTGAATGGGAGTGCGGGATTGGGGGTGGGGCATAAAAGCTCTGGGGTGTGGAGGGGACTGTTCAGTGCCCTCACTGGTCTCCTTTTCCCAGGTACTATCCCATGAGCAACATGGATAAACAGGGCAGAGTTTCCTCTTTCATAGGTCATGATCCAAAGGGTGATTACACTCATTCCTCAGTGCTTGAGTTTAGGTACAGAGTGCTCTAATCCAGAGCTACTGGAAAGGTGGTTTCCTAGTGAGGCTGGTTCAACTGGTGCTGGCTAAAGGGCCTCAATGGCACAAGTGTTGGTGACAAACGCCTGGGCTATAGTGACGCCATCCAGGGCGAGGCACCCCTGGGGCAGCATGCCTTCCTCTCACTGGCCATTGTGTTTGGGAGAGTTCAGTCATCATCCCAGAAGTGAGCAGGATAGAATTTCTCTGTTTTGCTCAAAGGTAACAAAGCTGGCTTTCCCAGACCAAACTGTTTTCTTTTTCTTTTCTTTTCTTTTTTTTTTTTTTTGACCCTTATGGTGTTTTGAAAGAAAATTAATTTAGCATTTCTGATGTTGAGAAGTCAAATAAAATTCCAGATTCTAGTTTCTTTTGAAAATTTAGAAGCCTGGGAGTGCCTGGGTGGCTCAGTTGGCTAAGCAGTTAAGTGTCTGCCTTTGGCTTAGGTCATGAACCCAGGGTCCTGGGATTGAGCCCCACATCAGGTTCCCTGCTCAGCAGGGAGCCTGTTTCTCCCTCTCCCTCTGATGTTCCCTCTGCTTATGTGCTCTCACTCTCTCTCTGTCAAAAAAATAAATAAAATCTTTTAAAAAATTTAGAAGAGTGGTGACACTGGGCTCACATTCCCTGTGATGCAGGAACTCGTTTTAAGGCCATTGCTTTCACCTCCTGTCAGTTTCTGTATTGAGGCCTCATTATTGTAGGTGCATGGTTACTTTCTTATGATAGAGAAATCTTTATCTGCATTTTTGTCTTCCTCAAAAATGTGAAAGAGAAAAGGGACAGGGGTGAAGGGAGTACTTGGTTTTGAGAGAGAGATGAGATGACATATTTCTTAGTGGATATGAGGACTATTTCAACATTTTAATATATGAACACCTGGCTGATCCACTGGTGTATGTTACCTGATGAGCCCTTAGGCATTTTGTATCCATGAGCTCTGATGTGTAGTTAACCAACTCTAGAACTCAGAAGGGTTTTCAAGAACCTTGCAAGAGGACTTCAGTCCCCAGAGAGGAATGCTCCTCTAATAAGCACTGACCCATGCCTCCTCAGGGGCAGCAACATTAACTCAACCAGAAACAGATTTCCAACACATTTCCCGTGGTGGATGCTGTTAGCAGGGTTCCAGCCAAAAATGGCAAAAAGTTAACGTTTACCAAATGTTTAATACATGTGTGGCACTGGGCTGCATGTTTTATACACATACATTATCTGAATCAATACTCTAAACAATCCTTATGAGGGGGGTACTATGAGAGCCCCATGTTGGCAGACAAAATTAAGCTACATAAGAGAGTGTGAGGCAAAGTAGACACATGCCTGGGACTATGTAGTGGTGCCTACTGTCTGCTTCTGAAAGCTCTGGTAAGTCTGCTTCTGAAAGCACTGGTAACCCAGGCAGGGCTTAAAAGAGTGCATAGAGAACAAGAGAAGTAGAACCAAACACCAAGGGTTTGGGCATGCTGGGGGTGTTCATGACTCACGGGTGCCCAGCAGTAGGGGTCAGGGAGGTTAGATAACATGCTTTGTCCCTGACAGTTGGCCATAGCAAACACTTTCTTGTATTTTTTGCATGTTTTGTGCTGAGAGGTGGAACCACCTATACAGAATAAGAAGTCCAGCATCGAGGGATACCTTGGCATTCTAGCTCAAATGTGAAATCTCTTCCTGCTTACATTTCTCTACTAGAAAGCATTTTTGTTATCTATTTATCCCTGCCTTCAAAGTATAGGCCTGATAGGTGTTTCACCAATTCCAAACCCACAGACAAGAAGTAAAATGCAGGAATCCAGTTTCATTCCCCACTTTTTCAGGATCTTTCTGGATCCATGTAATCTGTGTGTTGGATCTGAGTTATCCAGAATATGTGTGTGTATGTGTGTATCTGTGTGTGTACATGTGTGTGTGTGTGTGTGTGTGTGTGTAAAATATGTATTTTTGGATTATATTTGTCTTTATTATTCATATATATTTATTTGTGAATAGGTATGTATGCTTATAATTGTGAATTATATTAATCTGTGGATTTAGATCCAACTTCTTAATGTCTTAGTTTTGAATTACAGTTTATAATATTTCCCCATCCATTTATATCATTCAATAGTCTCCAAACTCCTGCAAAGTAAGAGGGAAAAGAATTAATACTGTGATCCTCAATTTCAAGAAGAGGAGCCTAAGATCTCCAGTGACTGCCCCAAGCTTGTGCAGTCACAAGTAGAACTGGGTTGAGGGCTCGAACTCCTCCCTAAAACTATAATATGCTGCATATTTTTTTACCTGTCAGTTGTTTTGGAAGGTTCTACTATGTGTCAGTGCCACCTACTCAAAGCTATGGTCGGTTTCCTTACTTACTTATTTGGAATAATATAGTTGTTCCCTGTCTAGATTTAGGCATTAAATAGTCCTAGACTTGCATTGCGGCTTTGAGAGCTATAAGGTTGCAACTCTGGTATCTCTTAGCACCAGTGCCCTCCCCTCTAATAGGTAGTTCTGGCCTCAGGGAGTTGTTGGGAGGACAGTGTACATAGCAAGTACTCTATAACTGTTACCTGTGATTATGGAGCAAAAATATATGGTGTCATTTCTCCAGACTATTACTTAATGTCAGTTTTTCCTTCCTCCTTTTTTTCTGGTATGAAGACTGTTTTCAGCTTTAAAATTCCCTCTACGTGAGTAATAGTATTCAAGTTAAAGAATGTTTGAGACCCCAGCTTCTTTCCAGCTTTAAAATTCTATGATTCTATCTCTATATTATGACATATAATATAGGAGATGAGCTGACTATATTTCAAGATATAGCAGATACCAAGGAGAGTATGAAAAATTGGCAGGGTTGTTGGCTCTGAACAGAAACTGACTTAGGCCAATTTAAGTAAAAAATAATTTATTTGGGAGGATATAGGGGTAGCCCATAGAACAGAGTGAAAAGCTGGATGAATAAGCTGTGAAAAGGACAGAAGCCAGTGAAGCATCTTCAGGCCACTGTTAGATCAGTCTGCTTCTGCTTCAGTCATTTTCTGTCTTTATGTTATACGTCCAAGAGCCAAATACCCATTGGAGAGAGGAGCTGATTGGCTGAGCTTGGGTCATGTGACCATCCCTTAGTCAAAAGAGGCAGGACACCTTCACGGACAAGTCCATCACAATTGCCTGCAGTGGGAAAGGGCTGATTCCCAAGTGAATCAGGGAAATATCTGAAGTAGATAGCAAGAGAAAGGGGAGAAGAGCACTTCGCTCATTTTGAAGTTGCAGAATATAATCCACTTAGGTGAGATTCTGGGAAAGCCAAAACTAGGGATGGAGAACAGATCAGTGATTGCCAAGGTTTGGGGTTTAGGGAACAGTTTGACCGTAAAGAAACAACATAACAAAGTTCTCTGAGGGTGATGGAACTATCCTGTATATGTGAAAATCCAATGAACTGTACTTTAAAGCAAGAGCCAATTTTGGTATATGTAAAGAAAAATAATAGTAATATAGGAATACAGAATACAAATCACTTATGAAGTTGCTTTAAATTTTTTTAAATTTCAATTTAGTTAACATATAGTGAGTATATTATTAATCGCAGAGGTAGAATTTGGTGATTCATCAGCTGCATATAACACCCAGTGCCCATTACTTCACGTCCCCTCCTTAATGCCCATCATCCAGTTAGCCCATCTCCCCATCAACCTCCCTTCTAGCAACCCTCAGTTTGTTTCCTATAGTTAAAAGTCTCTTACGGTTTGCCTCCCTTTATGTTTTTATCTTATTTTTTCTTCCCTTCCCCTATGTTCATCTGTTTTGTTTCTTAAATTCCACATGAGTGAAATCATGTATTTGTCTTTCTCTGACTGACTTCTTTCACTTTACCCTCTAGTTCCATCCACATTGTTGCAAATGGCAAGATTTCATTCTTTTTGATGACTGAAGTTGTTTTGAATTTCTAACCCCTTTACTTCTTAAGCAGATCATTTTTTTAAAGGAATATAAAGTTTTCACATATTAACCATTTCTTCCTTTTTTGGAAACAGTATTTAGAGCTCCGGTTTAACAAATGTGTCCGTCTCTGTGGAACAGTCCTCTTCATTGTTCAAACAGTAAGTCACTCTCCCTTAGTTTGCTTTACCTTCTGTTGTCTAAAATATTTTCAACCAAGGCACCTGGGCTAAACTTATTTGGTAAGCACATGAAAGATAAAAAAGGTGTTGAAAAGAAGAGTAAACTAAAAAGGGAAAACATTTGTCATTACTTTCCATTCTTCATCCAAGTTGCTGGAGGCTTGTCATGATTATAGTCTCTTCATTTATACCCATCTTCCTCTTGGCAGCTGAGTGCTGTAGGGATGGGTTTGATCATGGAAGTCCAGGAAGGACTTTTCATTTTCATCCTTATTTGTAATTCACTTCTCCAATCACAAGCTACCAAAGCATTTGCAACAGCGTCACAGAGTGCCTTTGTAAATTGTTTAACTTGACTCCATTTTATGTTTCTGTAAATTGCATAACTTAGATTGGTCATTGGTAAAAGAAAGGAGCCCTTTGGGGTCTGGCAGAGATCCTGACAAAGAAAGAACTGAAGCTGGTAGCTTGCATTTGCCAACTGTTCAGACCCTCTTTGTATAATTTTTAGAAATGCCTACAGAAATGAAAAGTGGGGAACGGGTGTTAGGAAGATGGTCCATGGCCTTGTTTTCAAATCTTTAACTTGGTCAGGATAATGACTGTGGAAGTCTGGTTCCTTCTTGCAAAAAAGAGGAAAGCTTTAGCATCTCCCACTTGAAGGACTTATTTCCGTTGATCTACCCATGTAATATAATCAATCATTCAAATACTGTAATATGGCTTCTTTCATAGTATGTTTTTATAGAGTAAACATGGACTCATAGAGGATCCTAGAACCATAATACATTTTTATAGAACAAAATCACATAGAATATATATGATATATTTGAAAGATCAAATGCAGTGGAAATGATGTTCTGAGAAAAAAGACCATATTTATCATACCCTGGATTAATAAATATTTGTTAGGTGTATGAGTGAAAAATAATATATAGAAAAGATGGAATATGATTTTTGTTGGCTTTCAAGATTTTTTTAGTGTAAATATATACTTTTGCTTAATTAGTGAGCATGAAAACTTTTTAAAACCAGTTTACAAAATTTTCACTGTTTTCCCAGTTAATTATGCAGTGATTAATAATAGTTTGAAATCATGTGAATGGGGAACCATCTCCTTTTAAACTTGAGTTTTTTCTTCCTAATTGTTTAGATTGAGGAGAGTTGATTTCAAGCTTGAGGGGATGGATCAGTGACTATCTGCACTAAGCACCATGTGAAAAGTCCATAATTTTAACAAAATGGGTCATATAAGATTTTTGTAAACTATGACCACACCACAAACAGGAGAATCAACTCCACTTAAATAACATTTTCAAGTTACAAACATATTTTATTAAGTATATTGAAACTACTGTTTTAATTCATTGTTGAGGTTATAGAAAAATTGACTATTTATTTTATAATTCATACAGTTTCTTTTTTCTTGTAGATTTTGTATACTGGAATTGTTATTTATGCCCCTGCCCTGGCTTTGAATCAAGGTATATTTTAGAGTTACCAGTTATGTCACTCACATTTTGGGGGTCATTTTTAATAGAACTTATTCTCTCTTTGAGGAGTTGTGGAGTTGGAGGGATGTTTCCAGTAACCTGCATCAGCTTGAGGGGAGCAAGATGGGCTTAGTGTTTAGCAGCTTCTTTGCATTTCTGGATCGATAGCTCCAAAAGATCTATGATTAATAGAAGTGCCAACCCACCATGCTCCACTCCCTCAGAATGAACGCCCCCTATGGTCTAAATCATGAATGGCTGCACTTTCTTCCTTGGTGGAAGCCCATAGTCAAGAGGCTTCTGTGTTACTCAGCTCAGCTCCATCATAAAATGTGGCAGGGAGAGAGCTTTCCTTATTTCCATTTCTATTGTTGTCCAAAATGCAAGAGAAGGAGATCTGTGTGATTTGAAATGTCAGCTCACTCCTAGTGACAAAATGAAAGTGGCTATGGTGTCCTTTTAAACAAATATATGAAGATGGTGCTGATTGACATACTCCTGTACTCTCTGGTTTTGGGCGGATAAAAGCCATGGAACTGGAATAGTTTCCTGAGGCAAAGATGCCTGTTAGTCATATCCTTAAAAGGCTTTGGGAAAACCCCATATCCTTTGGATTCTTATCAATCAGATGTTTGTTTATCTTTTAGGCTTCCTTATGAAATGTACAGGTGTACTCTGATGGGGAAAATGTGATGCAATTCCTGGAGTTAATATAAAATGGAAAGCCTTTCTAAACCCACACTCTAATTTCTGCTTTCATGGCAGATAGATAATAATTATTACCTAAGTTTATAAAGTACAACAGTATCATTATAAAATATTCCATTATATAACATGCTCTTGAATTCTGAATGTCAGGCATGTTCCAAGTCAATATTACCAACATCATGATCGAGTCATTTCATGTGTAAAGAGCTAACTTATAAACTTCATAAGTTACCTATTGGCAGTAAGTATAATTAAAGATGTGGCCTTGGGGTTTTAAAGTGCAGTTCTGGCAGTAAGAGAGTACTGTCTTCCATCTATGAAGAAATCAAGGACTCTGATCTTATCAGTTTATTGGGCTATTCCATAGGAGTTAGGGCCCAAGAAGCTGCTGAATTTTGACCACTTGAATATCAATTGCATATATTACTGTGACCAAAGATAAATATAGAACTTGGTATGCAATAGATGTGCCATAGAAACTTGTTTAACTGAAATGAATCTTAACACTCTCTACATCCAATCGTTTTCATTTTACCTTTTAAAAAATATATATAGAAAACTTTAAATAAGTATATGCTAGAAAAAAGAAAATAGTATATTGAACTCTAATGTATACTTTACACTAAAAATTATCAACTCTTGTTTCAGTTCACTCTGTTTCCCTCGCTAGAGTATTTTGCTGTACATCTGAAGTATTTCATCATTTCATCTGAATTCAGTATCTTTTAAAAATAATGATGTGCTAATTTTTTCACTGGGGTATAATTATAACATTGTATTATATTATAATGATTTAAGATTTGTATATATTGCAAAATGACTATTAAATGTCTAGTTAACATCTGTCTCCATACAAAATTACAAAAGCTCTTTTTCTTGTGATGAGAGCTTTTAATATTTACTCTGTTGGCAACTTTTAAATATGTAATAGAGGATTATTAATTATAGTCATGTACCTTACATCTCTGTGACTTAGGTATTTTATAACTGGAAGTTCATACCAGGATGTGTTTTGTACATACAATTATACCATATTCATATCTAAAATATTAACATTATTTTTGGGATGCCTGTGTGGTTCAGTTGATTAAGTGTCTGCCTTTGGCTCAGGTCATGATCCCAATAGTCCTGGGATTGAATCCCGTATTGGGCTCCCAGCTTAGCGGGGAGCCTGCTTCTCCCTCTGCCTGCCGTTCCCGCTGATTGTACTCTCTCTCTCTCTGACAAATAAATAATCTTGAAAAAATAAATAAATAAAATATTAACATTATTTAAAAAAATCAATATGAAGTCAATGTTCAGCTTTCCTTGATTTTTTTTTCAGTGTTTGTTAGAATCAGGACTCAAATAAGTTTATGCAGTTGCAATTAGTTGATTCGATAAATTTCTCTTTCTCGCTTTTAAAATCTTTTTCTTTATAAATAGGCTCCACACCTAGCATGGAGCCCAGTGCAGGGCTTAAAATCACAACCCTGAGATCGAGACCTGAGCTGAGGTCAAGAGTCAGATGCTTAACTAACTGAGCCATCCAGACGCCCCTCTTGCTTCTTATTTTCTTATTATTTATTTATTTATTTACTTATTTATTTGACAGACAGAGATCACAAGTAGGCAGAGACGCAAGCAGAGAGAGAGAGAGGGGGAAACAGGCTCCCCGCTGAGCAGAGAGCCCGATGTGGGACTTGATCCCAGGACCCTGGTATCATGACCTGAGCCGAAGGCAGAGGCTTTAACCCACTGAGCCACCTAGGTGCCCCCTAAATTTTGCTTCTTAAAATTAAAAACCATTTTTTGTTGAAATATAACTTATACACAATAAATGTACAGAAATTAAGTGTACAGTTGAACTAGTTTTAACAATTGTACATAGTTATGTGACCACCACCCAACTGGATACAGACTATTTTCACCATTTAATCCTAGGAGATTTTCTTGTGCTTCTTTCTAATAAATTCCCCTGCCAACCCAAGCTGCCACTTTCTGATTTTTTTGTCAATCATGAATTAGTTTTCCCTTTTCTTAGATTTTATATAAATGGAATCATGTAGTACCTCTTTTGTAATGGTTTATTTTGCTCAACAAAATATTTCTGAGATTCATTCATGTTGCTACATGTTTCAGGAGTTCATTCCTGTTTATTGCTAATATTTTATCATCTGTATCTCTACAGTCTGTTTATCCATCAACAACGTTGGGCACTTTTAGGCCATTATGAATTAAGACTACTAAGATCATTCTTGTACAGGTTTTGTTTTGTCTCGCTTTGCTTTTTTTAAGTTCATTTGCATTTGTTACAAACTTTTAAAGCAGAATGTGACTTGAACACTGCATTTCCACTCACAGAACTTGCTGAGTTACTTTTTTGAGCAGCTTTACAACACACCTAAATAGGCTTATAATTTTGCTAAACAACGCTCTTCTTTGGAAAACATGCCATATAGATAGTTATTCCCATCAAGTTGGTTCAGTTTCACATATGAGTTTCTAGGTGCCTGGTACATGCAGTTGATAATTATAGGGGATAGAAGATTTAAAAAATAGATCCTAGAAGGTGAAAGTTATTTTAACCAATATTTTTCTTTTAAACATCAAGGTATAGCTCAGAACACTTTAGTGACAAAAAATTTGGTCCTTACTAAGGAATCTGCTTGATTGCTAAATACTTTATTTTTTTTTTTACGATTTTATTTATTTATTTGACAGACAGAGATCACAAGTAGGCAGAGAGACAGGCAGAGAAAGAGGAGGAAGCAGGCTCCCTGCTGAGCAGAGAGCCTGAGAAGGGGCTTGATCCCAGGACCTGGGATTATGACCCGAGCTGAGGGCAGAGGCTTTAACCCACTGAGCCACCCAGGGGCCCCGATTGCTAAACACTTTAGACCACACAGTCAATATTAGTTTGCATACATCTTACAACAAATGTTACCTTGTTCCATTAAAATAAGCCAGTGTGGAACGAGGAATGAAAAAGGAGCTGGGCTTTAGTTCCTAAATATCACAGCATCTCACTCACAAAGAAATCTTATCTTCCCCTTAAATAGTTCTTGCTATGTCATAGAGATTTTTAAAATATTAACAAAAATAAAGAAAAACATCCTTGAAATATATTATCCCCCCCAAAAAAGAAAATATATTACTGGAGGGAATAAAGATAAAGTATTGAATACATGTACAAATAATTCGTGGGGCAGCACTTGGTCTGTTTCTTCCATACATGATATGTTGTCATCTCCTTTGAGGGGCAACATCTCTTTGGTTATGACAACATTGCCAGCATCAGTAGTAGCATCATCTTCATCAATACCAAAACCAGATTTGGTCATCCTGTAGATCCTGGTAGCATGTGTCTGAGGAGTTGCTTTTGACACATGTTTTTATCTCTATTGGTTGAATGCCTGGAAGCAGTGTAGTTAAACATAAACCCATGATAACCTAGTACAGGGCAGGTGCATGTACAAAATTTAAGAGAAACTGGAAAACATTTTTTCTGAATGGTTGTATCATTTTACATGCCCACTCCACAATGTGTGCATGTCCAAGTTACTCCAGTTGTGCTTCTGCCCTGGCTTTGAATCAAGGTACATCTTGTCTTTTTTTTTTTTTTTTTTTTTTTGAAATTAACATATAATGTATTATTTGTTTCAGGGGTACAGGTCTGTGATTCATTAGTCTTACATAATTCACAGCATTCACTATAGCACATATCCTCCCCAATGTCCATCACCCAGTCACCCCATCCCTCTCCAGCAACCCTCAGTTTGTTTCCTGAAATTAAGAGTCTCTTATGGTTTGTCTCCCTCTCTGATTTCATCTTGTTTCACTTTTCCCTTCCCTTCCCCGATGATCCTCTGTCTCATTTCTCAAATTCCTCATATCAGTGAGATCATATGATAATTATCTTTCTCTGAGTGACTTATTTCACTTATCACAATACCCTTTAGTTCCATCCATGTCATTGCAAATTAATCAAGGTACATCTTAACGTTATCAATTATGTCACTCACATTTGAGGGCAATTTATTATATAGGAAAACAATTGACTTTTGTATATTACAACTTTGCTGTAATCACTTACTACTTTCAGTTTTTGTTACATCAATGATCATGTCATCTGTGAAAAAAGAAGAGTTTTATTTCTTCTTTCCCAATATGTATACCTTTTATTGCCTTTCTTGCCTTATTGCACTAGCAAGGACTTCCAGTAACTTCCAGTTAAAAAGGAGCAATGAGAGGGAACATCCTTTCCTTGGACCTGATCTTAGTGGGAAAGCTTTGACTCTCTCAGTCTTAAGTAGGATGTTAGCTGTAGGATTTTTGTACACAGTCTATCAAGTTGAGAAATTTCCCCTCTATTCCTAGTTTACTGAGTTTTTATAATAAATGGATGTTGCATTTTGTCAGATGATTTTTCTGCATCTTTTGATATGATCATGTGATATTTCTTTTTTAGTGTGTTAAGATGATAGATTCCATTAATTGATTTTTAAATTTTGAACCAGCCTTGCATACCTGGAATAAATCCCTCTCAGTCATGGTATATAATTCTTTTTATACTCTTTTGGATTCCACTTGTTAATTTTCAATTTGCTGAAGATTTTTGCTTCTGTGTTCATGAGAAATATTGGTTTGTAGTTTTCTTGTAATGTCTTTATCTGGTTTTGGTATTAGAGCAATCCTGGCTTCTTAGAATGAGTTAGGAAGTATTCCCTCTTCTTCTATTCTGTGAAAGATATAGCAGAGAATTGGTATAATTTCTTCCTTTATAAATTAGTAGAAATTACCAGTTAACCCATCTGGGCCTAGCTTTCTGTTTTGGAAGGTTTTTAATTATTGATTCAATTTCTTTAATAGCTATTGACCTATTTAGATAATGTATTTCTTCTTGCATGAGTGTTTTAGCCTATTGTGTCTTTCAAGGAATTGGCCCATTTTATATAGGTTATCACAGATATGGGCAGAGTTGTTATTCTTCCATTTAGAAAGAATATGCCCCTCCACTTAGATAAATGGTAGCAAATTATATGACTTTTGTCTTTCTTGGTCTCATCTTAGTAACATGCACAACTTGTCTTTCAAGGACTGGTAGAATAGTGTGTTTATTTGAACTATGAAGACACATACTATCTGACCCCATTCAGTCTGGGTAACTACCTCACAGAATCAAGTTGTTTCTTAGCTTCATTACAATATAAATGCTTTTTCATGTGTTTAATTTAGGCAGTGGTGGATCCAGGTATGCTCTCTAAGGGCAGAAACTAGTTCCATTTACTTACCAAGTAAAATTTTACTTCATTTGTTTAGGGGCATTTTATGAGATTTGGATCTAGTTTTAGGCAGGAGTAGAGAAGTAGGTAGAAAGATAGGTGCCCCATAAATAATATCACTACCTATTGATGATTTTTTGAGAAATATTTTTATTATACATGTTTCACAGTTATACATGCATTTTCTTTTCTTTTTTTCTTTTTACAGTCACGGGATTTGATCTGTGGGGTGCAGTAGTGGCAACAGGGGTGGTCTGTACATTCTACTGCACACTGGTATGTCAAGAACCTTATTTCTTCTTTCACTCTACCAACTGTTTTGCAAAGTTGAAAATTCCAATAGTTGTGTTCTGCAGACTAGATTGTTTGTATGTCCGCTCCTACTCCTACCACCCACAGTGTAACTTTTTTATAAGAAAGAGTCCAGCTGGGGAAAAATTTGATTCTTTATAGAGCATTGATTATAACTAAAACTTTTTTCTTTTACCTGATCCATTGCGGTGGTCCTGAGTCTTGTCTCCTACTTCACCCTTACTATTGCTAAATTATTATATTTGTGCTCATACTATCTCAGCTTAGAAACCTAAGATATATTGCATGGAGCACTGGGTATGGTGCATAAACAATGAATCTTGGAACACTGAAAAAATAAATTTAGATTAAAAAAAAAAAAGAAAAGAAACGTAAGATAGTTTCCCATTGCCTAAAGGCGGGAATCGCAGTCAAAATATGTAACAACCAGATAGTATGGACACTGGTATTATAATGGATGCTAGTTTCTAGAAGTGGTGCAACTCTTGTGGTATATCTGACATAATAGGTCTTAAGACTTTAGTGGATTTTTTTAGAAGATGGGGATCTCAGGGAGGGGATAGTTCAGCCAAGGACACAGGGACTGGAGAGAGACACTGGGAAGTTTGTGTCAGTGGCTAGTACAAAACAATTTTAGTATGTCAACAACTGGCATGACATTCTGTGTGCATACTTGATTGAATATCAGCCCTGCTTATAGGATAAAATCTATGACATTGCCTTTTGCAGTTTCACTCTGGCCGCATTCACCATGTCATGTACTTTGAATTCTTTGTGCTTTTGTCCACGCTGTTTTCTCTTCTGGGATGACCTTCCATCTTCACCTCTGCTTCTGTCTGAAAGGTTGGCTTAAATCACACCCTCTTTTGAAGGTTCTCCCAACCTTACTGTCTATTACCTTAAGTGTATTCCTTGGCCAAGATCTGTGTTTTCATTATTCTTGTCCAGCATGATATATAAGCATGTAGATGATAATAATGTCTGATAAGAGCATTAATCCTAATATTTTTTTCCCTCAAAGGGTGGTCTTAAAGCAGTTATCTGGACAGATGTTTTTCAAATTGGGATCATGGTGGCTGGATTTGCATCTGTGATTATACAAGCTGTAGTGATTCAAGGTGGAATCAGCACTATTCTAAATGATAGCTATAATGGTGGAAGATTAAACTTCTGGAAGTAAGTTGCTATTTATCTCCTGGTCAATAGAACACTCCTTTTGTTTTTTTCTTTCCTATAAAAATAATTTCATCATTGAAGTAGTAGATTTACATCAGAAAACAAATAGATGGCTAAGAATGTGGTATGAAAAATTGAGCTGGTATGTTAATATGTGAGGGGTTTCTACCAGGTCTTTAAGGGGTTAAAGCAGTCAGATGGTTGCTTAGTTACATAGAATGTAACTTCCTTCTGAGAAAGGATTGATAGCAAAAGAGCATTTTTCTTCCAGATATTAAAATCTGGAATTGGTCAAAGGGTGGGTTAGTGTAATTAGGGAAGAGGGAGTGGAGAAATAGGAAAAGGAAACCTCTTAAGAGAAAAACACTAAAGGATCATGCTGTCATTCTGACAGTTCTTTGTTTCAAGCAGCCTAGAGAATTTTTCTATTGATATTGCCCTGGCAATATATATTATTATTATATTTCGTAATTATATATGTACAAATATTTTATAATATTATATATTATTTCTAGAGTATTGACTAGAAAATTATTACTAATGCCTCAAGTGTCAGTATATTGTACAATATAGCATATCCTCAACAGCTATTTAGTTTTCCTAGATTGAAAGACCAGTGGAGAAACTAGATATTTCATCACAGATATACCACACAGCTTAGAGGAATATTTAAAACACCTTTTGGTGTGGATCAGTAGTGTCATTCTTGTTATGTTCAATGTGGGGAGGGGCTCATTTTCATATGGACTGGCTTATTTCCTCTTCAAGCAGCCCTACTTTGAGAGAGGCAAGCTGAAATCACTGGCAAGAAGAAAGAAAAAACATTTCTTTCTTGGTGACTCTTTTCTAGTTTTCTGAAAATGGTGCTAATGTTTGAGAAGAGCCTTTTCAGAAACTGGTCAAGGACATTGTGTTAATTGCAGAGATAAGTTGAATTATGATGAGTCAACTTCCACTATTTTCAATAATTGCTTTTTAACCTCAAGACTGAGATTCCAAGGAAGAGCACCTCCAGTTGTCCTAGCCTGGGCATTATTCCATCCCTTAGCTGTGGCAGAACAGGACATATTATTGACAACCATTTAGACTACTTTATGGTAAAATGGTCATTTCCCCAAAGCAGATTGGGTTGCCATTACTAGAGGACAAGAGAATAGATACAGAGAAGCAGAAACAACTAATGGACACTCAGAAGATCTTGCTTACTCCTAAATTTCCTAGTAGGCGAGGCTGAGGGGAGAGGTAGAATCATTAATTTTTCTGCAAGATAACTCTCACTTTGTACAAAGGCAGCCCATATTGCTTCATTGAAGTGACAACTTATACACCAATAAGAGATTATTAAAAGTAAAAGATTAGACACTTTTATGACCTTTACTATGGAGGATGCCAACTATTAAATAATAATGAAAAGCTTTATTGTGTATCTCTTGTGTGTCTGATATGTTTGAGAATATTGGTGGGCAAAATACCTGCTCTGGTGGTGATAAAGCAAGAGAAGGATTTTGTGTTGGTATTGTCTGTATGGTTATAGTTGTCATACTTATTTTGTATGGCCTAAAACCACTAAATTGGGTATTCTAAATCTTGTCTTACTTCCTTCAAGTAGATTCCTGAAACCTTTTGGCTCTTGACTTCCATTAGCTAATATAGTAGCTGTTTTCTCTATGGGTTAAAGGGTCAACACCCTTGAAACACAACTTTGATATGAAGTGTTAGAGAATGGAGTAGAGGCTCTTATATTTCCATAGGAATGCTGGGATATACATGAAATCTGAAAACTCATCTTAAATATAAGATTGAAATGGATTTGCAGAATTTCATAATTTTTAGAAAGTTTCTATGAAAGCCAATTTTGCAGAAATTTGTCAAACTTATATTGTGTTTCATGGATGAACAGAATCATTCCTTCCAAGATAATGCATTAAGAAGAATTAAAACACATATTCAATACAGAAGTTGAGCTTTCTTTGTGACAATATTTTGGACTTAAGTACATGTCGTTTAGTGACTTTTCACTATTAACATTTAGCTTGTGCACACAGCATTTAAGAAAGTATGATTATAATGACATGGTAATTTTAGAAGATGAAAGCCTTTAAACTGCATTAATTGAGTTCTTGAGCTTGAATATAAATTAGAAATATGACTATACATGTGTTAGGAGAGAAATTATATATGCAAAATGTGTCAATTTTGTGTTCATTTTAGTACCCTATCTATTGCTATGGTGCACTTAGGAACCTAACTCTCTTTATTGCTCTCTCTCTTTTTAGTTTCATGCTTTTCTCTGATTATAGCACAGCAGACTTATTTAAATAACAATTTCCTAAGGCCACTGGAGAACAATTTTTATGAAAGCTCAGAATAATTAGAACATTTGTTTTCCTTCAGTCCCATCCAGAATTTCCAATTCTCTGAAAGTATCCATTTTTATTTCATTGAACTTAAGTTAGGAATTTTTTGCCTTTTTTATTATTTAATAAATTTGTATGTGTTTATATCTGTGTGCATATTTATATAGATACACATTGCTTGCTTCCAAAAAATATTCTAGGATTTTCTGTAGTTTTTTGCTTACAGTTAAAATTTGTTTTCTGTTTCTTTTCATTTAGTTTTGATCCCAATCCTTTGCAAAGACATACATTCTGGACAATTATTATAGGAGGGACCTTCACATGGACCAGCATCTATGGTGTCAACCAATCCCAAGTACAGAGATATATTTCCTGTAAAAGCAGGTTCCAGGCAAAAATGTAAGCCAAACTCTGGTATGGAAATCATTAATAACCACCAGTGTCTTTATTGAAACTTGTTAATTAGTCAAGCTTTGCTCAGGTTTAAGCCTTTTGTATCATGAAATTCCAAGAAATAAATTATATACTTAGTTATAAAAGAATCAAGTGTATTTTAAATCAGATATTTAAAATATTTATATGAATTATTAAGTAAAATAAATCCTATTAACTAAGTAGGCATTTATTGTGTATCTATTTGTATAAGGAGTTATGGAGGATAAAAATTAGAATTATATGGCTCTTCTAATAAAGGAACTTAACATCTAGTTATGAAAACATATACAAGTATGCAAAAAGCGAAATAACCCTAGAAAAGTATCACAGTTCTTTGGAACAATATAATGATAGAAGAAATGGTAAAGGCATTATATTGCCAGATATGCTGGTATATTTTATTTTCAGACATAGTCATGGGTTTATAACTCTGCTCTAATACTTGCTATTTGAGTGGCCAGTTACTTAGTCTCCCTGAGTCTCAGTTTCCAAATTTACAAAATGAGCATAAGAAATATTATACAGCTCAGGAGAGGTATTGTAAAATGTGCCTGGCACACACTTGGTAGTCGTCCAGTAAATGTGACCTCAAATCATAGGATATGAAGGCAGAGATTGGTTGAGAGATTCCTGTCAACCAAGCAGATCCTGAATAATGACCATATATGGGCAGGTAGAGACTAGCGGGAGAGCATTCCATATAGACATTTATTTGGACACAGCCCAGAGGTCAGAAGGATGACGTGATCAGGGAATTCTCAGTCCAGTCTTGGTGAGCAAAGAATATAAATGGTGGCTGGTTCTTTCTCAGCAGGTCTCGGATCAGTACGGTGACCCCTGCTCCCCATGCTGATAGATAAAGCTGACTGGCCCACATGCATTTAAGACCTTAAAAGTTATAAATAGATTAAGAGTAACTGGGTGGTTGGAGTAGGACAAGGAATGGCAATTAAATTTCTATTCAAAGAACATGAAAATATTGTGATGTCACATGTCATAACCCAATATATTGAGAGTAAATAGGTTTAGACATTATCTGTGTTTGGAAAATTCAATAGTAAAAGATCTACACAAATATCAGCACAATAACTGGATATAGAATCCCCCAAAAGTGAGCTTAAGTGTTCTGGTATTTTAAGGAACTTTGAAGGAATGTAATTTATACATCCAGTGATCCACTGGACATTAAATCTACACTAGAGCTAATGTGTCTCCAAAATTAATTATGCATATGCTCTTCTGTTTCTTTGGGAACATGAAACTCAAAGGCCTAATTTTATAACTAAGAGACCAGCATTAGAGCTTAGAGCTTTCTTTCTTTTTTTTTTTTTTAAAGATTTTATTTATTTATTTGACAGACAGAGATCACAAGTAGGCAGAGAGGCAGGCAGAGAGAGAGGTGGAGGCAGGCTCCCTGCGGAGCAGAGAGCCGGATGTGGGGCTCGATCCCAGGACCCTGGGATCATGACCTGAGCTGAAGGCAGAGGCTCAACCCACTGAGCCACCCACGCGCCCCGAGCTTAGAGCTTTCTTAATAAGAAAGAATTTCCTTTGGAATGGCCCTCAGCCGACTCCCTGAGCTGATAGGAACCATTTTCTCCTACTTTTTAACTGTGGCTCCATGAGAAGAATGAATCCCAGTCAAAAAGTTAAGTAAGACCTATTGACATTGATCAACTGCGGAGAGTATCAGATATTATTGATAAGTGATCTATTTGAGTGGTATTAAAGTCAAATAAAACTATATAGTAAAGTATTAGACTCCTTTGTGAACAAGGGTATGTGAGCAGGAAAGTGTCTGGATATATTTTCTGGTGATTTGGAGATGAGCTGTAGTTACTTAGGCTATTTTTAGCTAATAGCAAAACATAGAGTAAATTTAGTCAATCAAGGGAAAAGGTTAGCAATCTGTTGTTTGGTACCTGTTGAAGGTGCATTCTCCTGAAACAGACTCTGAAATGGAGGTTGGCATGCCAGAGACTGTGGGGGAATCACCACCTGTAGAAGAAAGAGAAGAGAAGGAAGCAGAATTGGCCAAAGAGAGAAGTTGGATTGTAATGCTGTTTCTCAGCCAAGCCTTAGGGGGAGCCCTAATGCTGAACTGACTCCAGATTTGTCCTAGGTTAGGGTAAGGAGACTGATCCTTTAAAATTCTGAATCTAGTAGTCACTGGACATAGGTACCCCAAGGAAGGAGGCATGACTTTGAGGACAGTACCTCTCTTCCACCTAGGGCAACATTTTGCAGTATTCACTACAGCACTACTGGGGAAAAGAGATGAGGACACCATAGTGAGAACAATGTTTACTATTCACTTGATTATTAAGGCATAGAATTCGGTGCCATTAGCACTCAATGTCAATAATTACTATTTAACAAATGTCGTTCCATGCCAAGCACTGTGCTATGGAATACGTACTATTTCATCTAATGTTAAAACTCTGCAAGGTAGGCATCATTATCTGTAGTTATAAAGGAAGAAGCTGAAGATCAGAGAAGCTAAATGACTTGCCCAGGGTCATATATGGTAGATGGAACCAAGATTTATGTTCAGGTCTGACTCCAGTACTGTTCTCCTGGAGCACGCACCATGTATTATGATGCTGAATGTTGTTGGAGAAGATACCTGTTCAAGGAATGCAGGTTTGCCTCTCATACTTACTAGGTGATATTACAAACCACATTTAAACAAGTTCAATGAGTTTCTATGTAGATGCTAACAGTGGTTAGCAGTTTTAAACTCCATTACTTTAAAAAGGAAAAATGAGTAATAGTTACTGCTCTGTTGACCATTAAAAATCTTTACTTCATGACAGGAAGCCCTGAAATAGTATAACTGGATATCATTATAAAGCTGATAATGCCCGTGGAACTCTGACCAGGATATACACATCTATTCAGTAGAGAAGCCCCCATCTATTCCAAGTATTTTGAAATACATTGTTGATTGACAGCACAAGCAGAAGGTTAGGCTAGAATAAAATAGATAGCATTTTTGATAACCGAAAGATTCTGTGCATTTATTGAGTAATCACGAAGGTCTCTTCTGTGTATGTAACAAGTTTCCTATCTTTGGGATGGAAATTACAAATATCATTTGCTGGTTTGTTTTCATTTCCTTAGGTCTCTCTACATCAATCTTCTGGGACTCTGGGCAATCCTTGTCTGCTCAGTGTTATGTGGGCTTGCCCTATATTCCAGGTACCATGACTGTGATCCTTGGACAGCCAAGAAAGTATCTGCACCAGACCAGGTTTAGTACCATGTCTTTCTTACATGTGTATTAATGTTATCCAGAAAGCTTATTAGTTTGGGAGGAAAGAGTATTCATGTTTTTATAGCGAAAGAGCAAATGAGTACAATATAATCATCTTTAATTTCTAGAAAGCATTTGGCAAAAATTTATTTTAGCATATATAGCAAGAAGGAAGAATGCTGTATCCAAGATTAAAATATTGAAATACCTAGAAAATTCCAAGCCAAGTGTTAAAGAGAACTAGGTCAACACTGGGAATAGAAATGTAAATACAGTTAAAGAAGAAAAACTATATACAAACCATGGTGGTGTAAAACATTTTGTGAATATTCTTAGATCACTTTTATATCAACAGCTTACCTTCCAGTTCTTAAATGATAGAGAAACAGATCTAATGAGTGAACATTTATAGAGTACCAACCAAGCAGTGAGAGAATGTGCCTAGAGCTTTGCGTGCTTTATCTCTTTTAATTCTCATAACCCAGTAATTATAAATCTAGAGATGAGGAAATGAGTGATTCACAGAGAGGTTATATTACTTGCTCAAGGTCATAGGGCTGATAAATAAGTATAGCCTCAAGAATTCATCATCCTGTCATAAGTGCTTTCTATAAACTTCAACTTTGAATCCTTAAAGCTACACACTGAGATAGGTGCTCTCATTATATCCCTTTCAAAGATGAGGAAACTGAGGCACAGACAAGCTATGTAATAGCTAGTAAACCTGGAACCAGAATTCAAGTACAGGCAGGCTGCCACCAGAGTTCTAACTTTGAACGCCGATGCTGTATACCACCTTTCAGAAAGTGTAGCTAGAATTCAAACCCAGGACCGCTAGACTCCGAAGCTTGGGTTCTTGCCAAAATTATGTTCTAAGACTTGCTTGTAAATCAAGTGCCCAGAAGACTCATTAGATTGAAGATAGACTGAATTTTGTCTTGACATAAATGCATCACATACTCCTAGAAAAATAATGCAGTTTTGTGGGACTAGAAAATGAGAACCTCCTTGAGCTGTGCGTCTCAACCCTATGTTCACATGTATCCTCCTGTGAATAAATAGATCTTTCCTATTTGCTCAGAGAATCTAAGAATCATGTTTACTTTGAAGGTAGATGCACTCTTCCCTCATATGCTCTCTAGTGAAGAATGTTTTGTCTGTAGTTTATATCATGACGATAATAGGGATGTTAAAAATGTTTCTCATCTATCTTCCCCTAACCCTAGATGACAACAACAAAAAGTATCTATACCTTCCTACCCTTGAGACTTCTTGCCTTAGAATGCATTCAGGGGTGTCTTGCATGCATCCACTTTTAAAGAGCCTGTACTGAATTTTTTTTTTTAAGATTTTATTTATTTACTCGACAGAGATCACAAGTAGGCAGAGAGGCAGGCAGAGAGAGAGAGGAGGAAGCAGGCTCCCTGATGAGCAGAGAGCCCGATGCGATGCGGGGCTCAATCCCAGGACCCTGGGATCATGACCTGAGCCAAAGGCAGAGGCTTTAACCCACTGAGCCATCCAGGTGCCCCTGTACTGAATTTTTTAAAAAGAAAGAGGTTTCGGGGCACGTGAGTGGCTCAGTTGTCAAGCTTCTGCTTTTGACTCAGGTCATGATCCCAGCGTCCTGGGATCAAGCCCCGCATAGGCAGGGTTCCCTGCTCAGCTGGAAACCTACTTCTCCTTCTCCACCCCTTGCTTGTGTTTCCTCTCTAGCTGTTTCTGTCAAATAAATAAATAAAATCTTAAAAGAAAAAAAAAAAAGAAAAAGAAAGTTTCCTCCTGATTGGATGATTCAGGTATTGTATTGATTATTGAGGAGTTAATGCAATTAACATTTCCCTAGGGATACAATGCACATAAGGCCCAGTAGTAGAAAGTCAGGTCAAAAAATTAACCCAAGGAGAGCAAAGATGTATTTCTGCGACACTCTGCTGGAGCTTACCCCGAGGAAGAAAGATTAGTGTCTAGATAGAGTTTTACTATTTTTCTATCTGTCAGTCTTACCTTGTTGGACCTATACCTGAGGGGGCCAGTTGGAATATGAAATATCACCCCCAAGGACTTTTGAGAAAATTGATATTAGGTCTTGTTATCCCAGTAACAATGGAAATTTGATGTTTAAGTATGGAATACTGCTTGAAGTTACACTTTTAAGATATCTTGGGAACACTGGGTCTTGATTTCATATAGAGATAAGTTCTGTTCTCTCTGAGACTAAAAAATTAGTAAGCTTTGGATGAAGTGGAAACATTCTTAAAATGACTGAACACTGACCCTTGTAACATTGGAGCTTGTTTGTCCACATACTGTAACAACCTTTGTCAAATGAAATCAGAAAAGGCTGATGAGATAGGACATGACATCCACTCTTTACTATTGGAGAAGGACTTGAGAATGATTCAGTGCAAGTGAGAGGAATTTTCCTAGAATATTTTCCTCCTAGGATCCTTTTAATTTAAAAATCAGTTTTGCCAGAAGACTGTCATGTGACATAGTACTGAAGTAATAAACCTTCCCATCCTTATTTAATATTATCTTTTTAAAAAGTAACTTATCAGAAAGTAAGTTGGTATCAGGAACTTTTTTTTATTGAAATAGGGCTAATAGTTTTGTTTTATTGTATTGTATTGTACTGTATTGTATTGTATTCTTTCAGTGTTCCAAGATTCATTGTTTATGCACCACACACAGTGCTCCATGCAATACGTGCCCTCCTTAAAACCCACCACCAAGTTCACCTAACCTCCCACCTCCCTCCCCTTTCAAACCCTCACCATGAGAGACTGTGGTATCAGGACCTTTATAAAAAGCACATTTCAGGAACTTCCCGAGGTTACTCTCTACTTGTCACTATGTCTCATACTGTATGCAGCTATAATTACACTTTCAGTCCTGGGCAGTGATTAAAGTTCACAAAGATCTTTGAGTCATCTGTAAAGTTAAGTGAATGCTGCTTATTACTTAAGCATAGAGGTATGTAAAATATTTCCTTTAAATTGATTTTTTATTCCAAAGAATGAGAACAGCTACCTTTTATCAAGCATTTACTGTATTCCATGTACTATGCTAAGAGCTTTACATAGATGATATAATTTAACTTTTATAATAAGTCTGTGAGGTTAGTTTTAGTACCCCTGCTTTACAGATGAAGAGACTAAGTCTTAGAGAAGTAACAAAGACCACTTCTGTCTGAATCCAGACCCTGTGTTCTTAACTACTCTGCTATTATTTTAAGTATTAGCAATAAACGAGTTTAATTTTTCATATTTAGAAATTTCAACTATATGGAATAGGTTCCTTTAATTCTTGAAGAACACAAGATAAATGAGGCATTAATTAATTTTATTTGATAGCAAATAACACTCAGAAGTAAATTTTGGAATTTTTCAGCTCATGCCTTATTTGGTACTGGACATTCTGCAAGATTTTCCGGGACTTCCTGGACTTTTTGTGGCCTGTGCTTATAGTGGAACATTAAGGTATAAACTATGACTCTAATAATACATGGTTTTCCTGTTGGGATCTTTCTTTCGTTATTGGATATTTTGGGGGATAAAGCTGAATTTTGTATATGAGCACCAGTGTCCCAAAGTGGGTAATTTACTCCATGTATCTTCTCTGTTGGTCTCACTCTTACCCATGTGAACTATCAGTCTATTAACCTCAGTCTCCACTTTTAACTTGGGCTCTACTGTAATACATCATCACATACTATGTAAGGTCATCATAAAAATGATCAATTGATTGTAGTTTTCACTGATTATCAAAAAGGGATGCCTACAGTCTTAGTTTAAACTGTATGTATATCTAAACATGGTCAAATGGAAAATTAGAATTAAATCTCCTATTACATGCTGAATAATATACACTGTCCAAAGAATCTTGTTCTGCCTTTCAACTTACTCATTGTACTTTTTTCCAGTGTTTGTGCCAGGGAATGAATTCTTATTATTAACATGTACAGTGTTAGTGAGGATCCAGGAAATTAATAGTATTGATATTTATGGCATATGTTTCTAAGGATTTATGACAGTCCTTTCTATGCACAAAAAGGAATATATTTTAAAGTCATTACATAGTAGTACTATGTAGTCTGTGTAAATTCTCTCCATAGACACTAAGGATTTATTGCAAAGTGGAAGCAACATAAAATTCTTCTCCTCACTATCAACCCTTTGGATGTTGCCTGAATCATTCTTGGATGATAGCAGCTTCCAGAAAGAGGGTGTTGTAATCATTAAAAATATAGTAGAAATCTGGTTATATTGACAGTTTGGTTCCCCCTTTCTTATTCCTACTTAAAGTACTATCAAAGTTAAAATATTATAAATCAAAAGATTGATTTTTCTCTTACAGCACAGTGTCCTCCAGTATTAATGCTTTAGCAGCAGTAACTGTGGAAGATCTAATTAAACCTCACTTCAGATCGCTCTCAGAAAGGTCTCTCTCTTGGATTTCCCAAGGAATGAGTGAGTTTCCATTTTCACGATCCCATTTTACCTTGAAGAGATGATTTTTAGAAATACCAGAAATCTTGGGTACCTGGGCAGCTCAGTTGGTTAAGCAACTGCCTTCTGCTTGGGTTGTGATCCTGGAGTTCTGGGATTGAGTTCTGCATCGGGCTCCCAACTCCCTGGGGAGTCTGCTTCTCCCTCTGATCTTCTCCCCTCTCATGCTAGTTCTCTCTCTCTTAAATAAATAAATAAATAAATAAATAAATAAATAAATAAAATATTTAGAAAGAAAAAAAAGAAATACCAGAAATCTTTTCCATGGAAGATATAGGGTAAGAACCTATGAGTGTTAATGTATATATACATATGCATGCCTATGACTAAATGTAGTCATGCTGTATTTGCAATCAAGATTTGAGAGACACTTCAAGCAATTAATTGTCAGGGGACCACGAAGAACAATATCCAGGGGTCCTTATTTTTTTTTTAAGTTTTAACTTAAATTCCAGTTAATTAACATACACTGTAATATTAGTTTCAGTGATTCAACACTTCCATACAACACCCAGTGCTCATCATGACAAGCGCAGTCCTTAATCCCCATCACCTATTTCATGCATCCCTCTACCCACCTCCCTTCTGGTAACCGTCAGCTTGTTCTCTGTGTTAAGAGTCTGTTTCTTGATTTGCCTCCCTCTTTTTCCCCCTCTGTGCTTGTTTGTTGTGTTGTTAAATTCCACATATGAGTGAAGTCATACAGTATTTGTCTTTCTCTGACTGACTTATTTCACCTGTCATTATATACTCTAGCTCCATCTATGTCATTATAAATGGCAAGATTTCATTCTTTATGGCTAATATTGTGTATGTATACCACATTGTCGTTATCCATTCATCAGCTAATGACACTTAAGCTGTTTCCATAATTTAGCTATTATAGACAATGGTGCTATAAACATTGGGGTGCATGTATCCCTTCAAATCAGCATTTTTCTATTTTTCGGGTAAAAACCTAGTACTGCAATTGCTGGATCATAGGGTAGTTCTATTTTTAACCTTTTGAGGAATCTCCATACTCTTACATACATACAGCGACTGCACCAGTTTGCTTTCCCACCACAAGTGCAGGAGGGTTTGCCTTTCTCCATATCTTTGCCAACACCTGTTGTTTCTTTTGTTGTTGATTTTAGCCATTCTGACAGGTGTGAGGTAATATCTCATTGTGGTTTTGATTTGTTTACCTGATGATGAGTGATGTTGAGCATCTTTTCAGGGTCCTTATTTGGCTATCCTTCTTTTTTCACTTCTTCATATCCCAAATCTATGTTAAAATTCTTAGCCACATTGGATATTCTTTCCTGCTTTGTCGAAGATTAGTTGACCATAGAGTTGAGGGTCTATTTCTGGGCTCTCTATTCTGTTCCATTGATCTATGTGTCTGTTTTTGTGCCAGTACCATGCTGTCTTGATGATGACAGCTTTGTAATAGAGCTTGAAGTCCGGAATTGTGATGCCACCAACTTTGGCTTTCTTTTTCAATATTGCTTTGGCTATTCGAGGTCTTTTCTGGTTCCATATAAATTTTAGGATTATTTGTTCCATTTCTTTGAAAAAAATGGATGGTACTTTGATAGGAATTGCATTAAATGTGTAGATTGCTTTAGGTAGCATAGACATTTTCACAACTTCAACAAATGGAGTTGGGAAAATTGGACAGCCACATGCAGAAAAATGAAACTGGACCATTTCCTTACACCACACACGAAAATAGACTCAAAATGGATGAAGGATCTCAATGTGAGAAAGGAATCCATCAAAATCCTTGAGGAGAACACAGGCAGCAACCTCTTCGACCTCAACCGCAGCAACATCTTCCTAGGAACATCGCCAAAGGCAAGGGAAGCAAGGGCAAAAATGAACTCTTGGGATTTTATCAAGATCAAAAGCTTTTGCACAGCAAAGGAAACAGTTAACAAAACCAAAAGACAACTGACAGAATGGGAGAAGATATTTGCAAATGACATATCGGATAAAGGGCTAGTGTCCAAAATCTATAAAGAACTTAGCAAACTCAACACGCAAAGAACAAATAATCCAATCAAGAAATGGGCAGAGGACATGAACAGACATTTCTGCAAAGAAGACATCCAGATGGCCAACAGACACATGAAAAAGTGCTCCACATCACTCGGCATCAGGGAAATACAAATCAAAACCACAATGAGATACCACCTCACACCAGTCAGAATGGCTAAAATTAACAAGTCAGGAAATGACAGATGCTGGCGAGGATGCGGAGAAAGGGGAACCCTCCTACACTGTTGGTGGGAATGCAAGCTGGTGCAACCACTCTGGAAAACAGCATGGAGGTTCCTCAAAATGTTGAAAATAGAACTACCCTATGACCCAGCAATTGCACTGCTGGGTATTTACCCTAAAGATACAAACGTAGTGATCCGAAGGGGCACGTGCACCCGAATGTTTATAGCAGCAATGTCTACAATAGCCAAAGTATGGAAAGAACCTAGATGTCCATCAACAGACGAATGGATAAAGAAGATGTGGTATATATACACAATGGAATACTATGCAGCCATCAAAAGAAATGAAGTCTTGCCATTTGCGACGACGTGGATGGAACTAGAGGGTATTATGCTTAGCGAAGTGAGTCAATCGGAGAAAGACAACTATCATATGATCTCCCTGATATGAGGGAGAGGAGATGCAACATGGGGGCTTAAGGGGGTAGGAGAAGAGTAAATGAAACAAGATGGGATTGGGAGGGAGACAAACCATAAGTGACTCTTAATCTCACAAAACAAACTGAGGGTTAATGGGGGGAGGGGGGTTGGGGGGGTGGGATTATGGACATTGGGGAGGGTATGTGCTATGATGAGTGCTGTGAAGTGTGTAGACCTGGCGATTCACAGACCTGTACCCCTGGGGATAAAAATATATGTTTATAAAAAATAAAATTTAAAAAATCATAAAAAAAAAAAAAATACTTAGCCACAGAAAAAATTCAACCCTCTTCCTTTCCAAACTTTAGTCAACAGTTTTAAGAAATACCCTTAGTTTGGAGCCAAGAACCACATTTTTCTTCTTTATTACATAAGAGGGCACCGTCAGCTTAAAGTACAGAACACTGGTGTACGCAACTGGTAAATTATCGAACACTACATCTGAAATTAATGAGGTACTATATGTTAGCTAATGGATTTTAAATAAAAAAAGAAAACCTGACCCCCCCAAAATAGAGTAAATAGTCTGTGTGTATGAATTGAAGATAAAGAAACAAACTATTAGGATTTTTGACCCATCTTGGTTGTCTATCCTATCTGTACATGCAGACTGCCCTGGAGATAGTCAATTATATTGTACAAGGAATGTTCAACTTCTATTGATAGATTATAGGACCTTATTAGGGGTTAAATATCAGTTGCATGGAAAGGTTTAAAGACCCCAGTTCCCAGATGTCCCAAATGGACCAATTGGACTCAAAGGAATCTGGTTACTGTACTTCATTCTTTGTGTTTGACATCTTAGTTATATGTATTCTAGGATGAATGAGTAACAAACTTGTTTTTAAAAAGAATATTTAACTTCAACTGAGTAACACTAATAGGCTGTCAAAGAAATAGTAAATAATATTCTATTTTGAACCATAATTCTATATGTAATCATCTTGACTATAGCCTGGAATAAATACTTAATTTTTATTCTTTGGTGTCCCTTAAATTTAAATAACATTGCATCATCTTATTATGTGCCTAATTTTCATCCTGGAGCATAATTTCAGAATGATACAATGCTTCCTAAAGAGTATTTAGATTGGTTCATTATAGGATTATTGAAGCTAGATGCTTTTAAATAGAAACTTTTGAAGCCAGACAGACCCAGTCTTGCTTTACCAATTTGTTAGCCTCAAGCAAACCCAATAACTCAATACAGCTTGAATTTTTTTGTATGAAAAATGTTGCAAAAGTATTAATCTTGCAGGTTCCATGAGGTTTAGAGATAATGGGCATAAAATAAGAAGCACTAGCTGGTGCTCAAGGAAGGATGTTGATGGTAATTAATAACAAATCAACTCTGCTAGTGTAGATGAGGTTTTCATTGACTTTGAAGAATTATATAAAGTCATTATCTTGAGGTATGAACAGTAAGGACATCATAGAGAAGAACATGGAAAGTAATTTGTATGTATTTCCATTAACTTTGAATACCAAAACTCCATAGTGGTGACCATTCATGAGCTATCAGATATAGAAAAATCAAACTAAATATATTGGAAATACTATTTACACTAGGATTTGGAGGCTTAAAAGATCACTGTGACATGAACTCTATGTAAAAAATTAATATAAGTTTTCCATTCAGGTGCAATAAGGTTATTTACCCAATATACTTAACAAAGATGTGACTTCTAGTGTAAATTAGATGTAATGAATGCACTGATTTTATAATGAGCAAAGTTATTCTTTTTGTGTTTTGATTTTTTATGTGGGAAATTATATTGACTGAATACAGGTGATTTGTGCTAAATGAAAATATTCAAAAATAAAAATCTGGGGGGCATGTGTGTAAATTTTCCTATAATTTAAAAAGTAGGGGCGCCTGGGTGGCTCAGTGGGTTAAAGCCTCTGCCTTCGGCTCAGGTCATGATCCCAGAGTCTGGGACTGGGCCCCACATCGGGCTCTCTGCTCTGCGGGGAGCCTGCTTCCTCCTCTCTCTCTCTGCTTGCCTCTCTGCCTACTTGTGATCTCTGTCTGATAAATAAAATCTTTTTAAAAATTTTTAAAATTAATTTAAAAAAATTTTTATAAACATATAATGTATTATTAGCCCCAGGGGTACAGGTCTGTGAATCGCCAGGTTTACACACTTCACAGCACTCATAAATAAAATCTTAAAAAAAAAAACCCAGTAAAACATGTATTTGGAGAAAATCTGGAACGTATAAAAACCAAAGGAAAAAAAAACCCTATAATTATAATCTGACCAACAGTGGTGGCTTGAGAATTCATATAAAGTTTGGGAAAACAAGTTGGTAGAATGGGTAACATCAGACTTGATACTATCTTCCTTTGCTAGTTTAACAGGAAAGGCTTAGTGATGTTGTTGGAGATTACAAGAGGGCTAAAGGTCCTAAACCATCCCTTGGTGTGGATTGTCACTTCCCAGAAGAAATGAACACTTCAGATCAGACAACTCTAATTTCTCATGTTTATTACTCCCCTCCCCCATCATGTCATACAGATTGTGTCCTGTTTCCGGCAAACTGGAAACAGAGACCTGAGCCTTCCTTTATAAAATAAATGTTTATGGAGGATTAGATTAATAACACAATAGTTCTTAGCTTAAAAGTCTCTATGGTTAATGCTAGGGATTTTTTTACTTATATAATCTAATGTTGTCACTAATCCCGGTACACAATATCAGAGTTTTCTTTCCCCTTTGCACACTGCTGATCCTGTAGGAAAACACCCCTTCCCTTTTTTTGGCTGGCTCTGATGTATGTGGCCAATTTTCACCACAATCATACCAATTACTTTGAATCAAAGACAAGGTAGCTTGTTCTATTGAGAATTCTAATCCTCTCGGTCTGAATTTTACCCTGGCTTTTTTTTTTTTTTTTTGATTTTTTTTTTTAATTTTTAAATTTTTTTATAAACATATAATGTACTTTTATCCCCAGGGGTACAGGTCTGTGAATCGCCAGGTTTACACACTTCACAGCACTCACCATAGCACATACCTTCCCCAATGTCCGTAACTCCACCACCCTCTCCCTCCCTCTTCCCCCCAGCAACCCTCAGTTTGTTTTGTGAGATTAAGGCTCACTTATGGTTTGTCTCCCTCCCAATCCCATCTTGTTTCATTTATTCTTCTCCTACCCCCTTAACCCCCCATGTTGCATCTCCACTTCCTCATATCAGGGAGATCATATGATAGTTGTCTTTCTCTGATTGACTTATTTCGCTAAGCATGATACCCTCTAGTTCCATCCATGTCGTCGCAAATGGCAAGATTTCATTCCTTTTGATGGCTGCATAGTATTCCATTGTTTACACTGGCTTTTATGTCATCCATCTAGGTGTGCTGTTTGGAGTTCTCTGCATCGGAATGGCTGCATTGGCATCACTAATGGGAGCTTTGCTGCAGGTAAGAGCTGATTCTGCAAGGTTTGAATCATAAACACTGAATTCTTCCTTTTTTTAAATGTTGATGTGACTATCCTTCCAGACTTCTCTAGTCATCTATACAAAGCAATCGCAAGGAACTGAATTGCCTAAATTCTTTAAAATTTTTTTAAATTAAACTTTCTATTATGATATAGTTGAGATTTATGTGCAATTTTAAGAAATAAGAGAGAAAGATCCCATAAATCCTTTACCTAGTTTTCCTCAATGGTGTGAGACTTAGATTGATGTTCCTTCCCCCACTTCTCTATAGATGTACAGTTGTAAAGGCTGTGTTTCTTCCACTGAATTGCACCTATATCAAAAATCAGTTAGGGAGGGTGCCTGAGTGGCTCAGTCAGTTGGGTGTGTGACTATTTCAGCTCAGGTCTTGATCTTGGGGTCATGGGACTGAGCCCCTTGTCAGACTCTTCACTGAGTGCAGAGTCCGCTTGCCCCTCTCTCTGCACCTTTCCCAGCTTGCATACACATGCTCCCTCTCTGTCTCAAATAAATAAAATATTTAAAAAAATCAGCTAGGCATATTTGTGTGGGCTTATTTCTGGTTTCTCTTTTCTGTCCTATTAATCTGGTGTGTCTGTCCCTCTGCCAGTAGTATACAGTCTTGATTTTTGTAGCTTTATAATAAGTCTAGAATCAGGTAAACTAATTCCTTCCACTTTATTCTTTTTTTTAATTTTTAAAAATTTTTTTAAAGATTTATTTTTATATATTTGACAGACAGAAATCACAAGTAGGCAGAGGCAGGCAGAGAGAGAGGGGGGAAGCAGGCTCCCCGCCGAGCAGAGAGCCCGATGTGGGGCTCGATCTCAGGACCCTGAGATCATGACCTGAGCTGAAGGCAGAGGCATCA
The DNA here is from genome assembly GCF_002288905.1 of Enhydra lutris kenyoni. NCBI lineage: Eukaryota > Metazoa > Chordata > Mammalia > Carnivora > Mustelidae > Enhydra > Enhydra lutris. The sequence goes on from NW_019154091.1 coordinate 3,549,518, forward strand.
ACCCACTGAGCCACCCAGGCGCCCCCTTCCACTTTATTCTTATCTTTCAAAAATGTGTTAACTATTCTCATTCCTTTGCCTTTCCATATAAAGTTTAGAATAATCTTCTGTATACCTAAAAAAAATGTCACTTAGATTTTGATAAAATTGCACTAAACCTATATATCAATTTGGGGAAACTTGACATCTTTACTATATTGAACCTTTGAATCCATGAATATAGTATATCTCTTCATTTATTTAGATCTCTGATTTTTCTTATAACCATTGTTTAATTTTCAGTATATAAGTTCTGTGTATATTTAGTAATATTTACACCTTACAATTAATAAATTGTTTTAAGTTTTTTAAAAAGACATTTATTTGAGAGTGAGTGTGGGCATGAGTGGGTAGAGGGGCAGAGGGAGAGAATCTCAAGCAGATTCCCCACTGACCACAGGTCTCAAAGTGGAACTCAGTCCCACTATTCATCAGATCATGACCTGAGCCAAAATCATGAGTTGGATACTTAACCAACTGAGCCACCCAGGTGCCCCATAGTTTTTTAAAGTATTAATTTTAATTCCAGTTAGTTAACATACAGTGGTCTATTAGTTTCAAGTATACAATATAGTGATAGTGATTCAATGATGCCATACATTTCCTGGTGCTCATCATGACAAGTGTGCTCCTTAATCCCCATCACCTATTAATCCATCCCACCATCCACCTCTCCACTAGGAACCATCAGTTTGTTCTCTATATAGTTAAGGGTCTGTTTCTATTAAGGAGGGCACATATTGCATGGAGCACTGGGTGTGGTACATAAACAATGAATTTTAGAACCTTGAAAAAATAAACTTTTTTTTAAAAAGAGTGTTTCTTGGTTCATATCTCTCTCTCTACTTTTTTTCCCTTGCTCCTTTGTTTTGTTTCTTAAATTCCATATGAGTGAAATCATATGATATTTGTCTTTCTCTGACTGATTTATTTTGCATAGAATTATACTCTGTAGCTCTAGCCCTGTCATTATAAATGGCAAGATATCATTCTTTTTTATGGCTGGCTAGTATTCTCATATATATGAGCTTTTTTCTGCGTCTATTGAAATGATCATATAGTTCTTATCTTTTCTCTTATTGCTGTGATGCATCACATTGATTTGCAAATATTGAACCACCCTTGCAACCCAATAATAAATCCCACTTGATTGTGGTAAATGATTTTTTTAATGTATTGTTGGATTCAGTTTGCTGGTATTTTTTTTGAATATTTTTGCACCTTTGTTTATCAAAGATATTGGCCTGTACTCTTTTTTTTGTGGTGTCTTTATTTGATTTTGATATCAGGGTATGCTGGCCTCATAGTGTGAATTTGGAAGTTTTCCTTCCTTTTCTATTTTCTGGAATAATTTGGGAAGAGTAGGTATTAGTTCTTCTTTAAATGTTTGATAAAATTCACCTGTGAAGCCATCTGGACTTCTGTTTTTTGGGAGTTTTTTGATTAATGATTCAGTTTCTTTGCTGGTAATTGGTCTGTTCAAATATTGTATTTCTTCCTGTTTCAGTTTTCATAGACTACATGTTTTTAGGAATTTATTTCTTCTAGATTATCCAATTTGTTGTTTTTCATAATATTCTTTTATAATTATTTGTATTTCTGTGGTGTTGGTTGTTATTTTTCCCTCTCTCATTTGTAATTTTATTTATTTGAGTCCTTCCTCTTTTTTCTTCCTAAGTCTGGCTAGAGGCTTATCAATTTTATTACTTTTTTCAAAGAACCAACTCCTGGTTTTTTGATCTGTTCTACTATATTTTTAAGTTTCTGTATCATTTATTTCTGTTCTGATCCTCATTATTTCCTTCCTTTTGCTAGTTTTAGGCTTTGTTTTTCTTTTTTCTAGCTCCTTTAGGTGTAAGGTTAGGTTGTTTTTTTGAGACTTTTCTTGCTTCTTGAAGTAGGCCTGTGTTACTATAAGCTTCCCTCTTAGAACCACTTTTTCTGCATCCCAAAGGCTCAAAACCATTGTGTTTTCATTTTCATTTGTTTCTGTGTACTTTTTAATTTCTTATTTTGCTTCCTAGTTAACTAGTTGACCCATTCATTGTTTAGTAGCATGTTCTTTTTAATTTAATTTATTTTTCAGTGTTCCAAGATTCATTCTTATGTACCATACCCAGTGCTCCATGCAATACACGCCCTCCTTAAATACCCACCACCAGGCTCACCCAACCCCCTACTCTCCTCCCCTCCAAAACCCTCACTTTGTTTCTCAGAGTCCACAGTCTCTTATGGTTCATCTCCCCCTCCAGTATCCCCCAACTCACTACTGCTCTCCTTCACCCAATGTCCTCCATGTTATTCCTTATGCTCCACAAGTAAGTGAAACCATATGATAATTGACTCTCTCTGCTTGACTTATTTCACTCAGCATAATCTCCTCCAGTCTAATTCATATTGATACAAAAGTTGGGTATTCATCCTTTCTGATGGAGGCATAATATTCCATTGGATATATGTATCATATCTTCTTTATCCTTTCGTCTGTTGAAGGGCATCTTGGCTCTTTCCACACTTTGGCCACTGTGGCCATTGCTGCTATTCAGGTACAGATGGCCCTTCTTTTCACCACATCTGTATCCTTGGGGCAAATACCGAGTAGTGCAATTGCAGCATCATAGGGTAGCTCTATTTTTAATTTTTTAAGGAGTCTCCACACTGTTTTCCAAAGTGGCTACACCAACTTGCATTCCCACCAAGAGTGTAGGAGGATTCTCCTTTCTCCACATCCTCTCCAACACTTGTTGTTTACCATTCTAAGTGTAAGGTGGTATCTCAATGCGGTTCTGATTTGAATCTCCCTGATGGCTAAGGATGATGAACATTTTTTCATGTGTCTGTTAGCCATTTGTAGGTCTTCTTTGGAGAAGTGTCTGTTCATGTCTTCTGCCCATTTTTTTGACATGATTATCTGTTTTTTGTGTGTTGAGTTTGAGGAGTTCTTTATAGATCTTGGATGTCAGCCCTTTGTCTGTAGTGTCATTTGCAAATATCTTCTCCCATTCCATGGGTGGCCTCTTTGTTTTGCTGACTCTTTCCTTTACTGTGCAGAAGCTTTTGATCTTGATGAAGTCCCCAAAGTTCATTTTTGCTTTTGTTTCCTTTGCCTTTGGAGACATGTCTTGAAGAAGTTGCTGTGGCTGATGTCGAAGAGGTTACTGCCTATGTTTTCCTCTAGGATTTTGATAGATTCCTGCCTCATGTTGAGGTCTTTTATCCATATTGAGTTTATTTTTGTGTATGGTGTAAGAGAATGGTCAAGTTTCATTCTTCTATACATAGCTGTCCAATTTTCCCATCACCATTTATTGAAGAGACTGTCTTTTTTCCACTGTATATTTTTTCCTGCTTTGTTGAAGATTAGTTGACCATAGAGTTGTGGGTCCATGTTATTTAACCTCCATGTATTTGTGGTCTTTCAGATTTTTTTCTTGGGTTGACTTCTGATTTCATAGTGTCGTGGTCAGAAAAGATGCATGGTATAATTTCGATCTTTTTTAATTTGTTGAGGTTTCTTTTGTGGCTTAATATGTGAGCTATTCTGAGGAATGTTCCCTGTGCACTTAAAAGAATGTGTATCCTGCTGTTTGATGATGGAATGATTTAAATATATCTGTTATATCCATCTGGTAGTATGTCATTCAAAACCATTGTTTACTTGTTGATTTTCTATTTAGATGATCTGTCCATTGATTTAAGTGGGGTGTTAACATCCCCTAATATTACTGTATTACTATCAATTAGTACCTTTATGTTTGTTATTGTTTAATGTATTTGGGCACTTCCATGTTAGATGCATAAATATTTACAATTGTTATATCTTCTTGTTGGATTATCCCTGTTATTATTATATAGTGTCCTTCTTTGTCTCTTGTTAGGATCTTTTTTTATTTTTATTTTTAAAGATTTAATTTATTTATTTAGGAAGGGAGAGGGAGAGAATCTCAAGCAGACTGTGCTAAACATGAAGCCTGACATGGGGCTCAATCTCACAAATCTGAGAACATGAGCTGGAATCAAGTGTCGGACACTTAAACTACTGAGCCACCCAGGTGTCCTAGGATCTTTATTTTAAGTCTAATTTGTCTGATACAAGTATTGCCTCTCCAGCTTTCTTTTGATGTCCTTTTGCATGATAAATGCTTCTCCACCTTCTCACTTTTAATTTGCAGGTGTGTTTATGTCTAAACTGAGTCTCTTGTAGGAAGCATAGAAATGAATCTTGTTTTTTTATCCATTATGTCACCCTGTATTTTGATTGTAGTGTTTTGTCCATTTATAGTCAAAGGAATTATTTTTTTTTAAGATTTCATTTGTTTATTTGAGAGAAAGAGAACACAAGTAGGGAGGAGGGGCAGAAGGCAAGGGAGAAGCAAACCCCACCACTGAGCAGAGAGCCCAACACAGGGCTCTTTTCCAGGACCTTGGAATTATGACCTGAGCTGAAGGCAGAGGTTTAATTTATTGAACCATCCAGGCACCCCTCACAGTAATTATTGATAGATATGTACTTACTGCTATTTTATTACTTGTTTTCTGATTGTTTCTGAAGATTTTCTCTGATCCTTTCTTGTCTTTCTTTCATGATTTGTTGGTTTTCTTTAGTGAAAAATTTGGATTTTTTCCTCTTTATTCTTTGCATATCTATTACCGGTTTTTGATTTGTGGTTACCATTAGGTTTGTATATAACATCTTCTGCATATAGCAGTCTATATTAAGTTGATGGTGTTTAAGTTTGAACCTATTCTTTACTCCTCTCCTCCCCAAGTTTTAGGTGTATGTTGTCATATTTTACATCCTTTATTTTGTGAGTTCTTTCACTGATATTTTATAGAAATATTCATTTTTACTGTTTTTGTGTTTCCTACCTTTATACCATTACTTTTAGTCTTTCCTTTCTACTCATAGAGTCCCCTTTAGTATTTCTTGCAGGGCTGGTTTAGTGGTCGTGAACTCCATTCATTTTTGTTTCTCTGAGATACTCTTTATCTCTCCTATTCTGAATGATATCCTCGCTGGATAGAATGTTCTTGACTTCACATTTTTCCCATTCAGCATTTTAAATATATATCATGCCCATTCTTTTATTTATTTATTTAGGTGGGTCAGTGGACATGACAGTCCTTTCTGACATGGAAAGTTTCTGCTGAGAATTCTGCTGATAGCCTTATGGGGTTTCCCTTGTATGTAACTATTGTCTTTTGTCTTGTTGATTTTAAGATTTTTTTCTTTATATTTTGCCATTTTAATTACAATCTGTCTTGATGTGGATCTGCTTTTGTTGATTTTGTTGGGGGTTCTCTGTGCCTCTTGGATCTGGATATCTGTTTCAAACCTTCCCCAGATTAGGAGTTTTCAGCTATTATTTCTTCAAATAAATTCTCTGCCCTCTTTTCTTTCTCTTCTTCTGGGATTCCTATAATATGAATGTAACTCTGTTTGATGGAGTCACTGAGTTCTCTAAGTCTATTATCATTTTTCCTCATTCTTTTTTCTCTCTTTTGTTCAGCTTGATTACTTTCCATTACTCTGTCGTCTAGGTATTGATTTATTTCTGTGTTTCTTCCAGTCTGCTGTTCATTCCATAGAGCATGTTCTTGATTTTGTTTATTGGGCCCTTTATTTCTCCTGTGTTATTCCTTATCTCCATGTTAATGGTCTCACTGAGGACTTCCACTCTTTTCTCAAGTCTAGCAAGTATTTTTATGATCATTACTTTAAATTCTTTATCAGGTGTGTTACTTGTATCTGTTTCATTTAAATCTCTAACTGTGGGCTTGTCTTGTTCTTTCATTTGGGACAAATTCCTCTATCCTCTCTTTTGTCTAAGTCTCTGGGCTAGCTTCTCTGTGTTAGAAAAGTCAGCTACATTTCCTCCCCTTGAAGGTAATGGCCTTATGAAGAAGAGGTTATATACTGCCCGGCAGTATAAGGTCACCTGCTCTCCAGGGCCTGGCACTCCAGAGAGTGTTTCCACGGTGTGATGCATGTACTTTACTTACTTTGCTGTTGGGTCCTGGCCACTTTATCCTTCAGATCAATTGTCTACAGATGCTTTCTTTGCCTATTTTGAGTAGTATTTGTTCCCTGACCTGAATGTAGGGAATTTTAACTACTGGTACTCTACTCTGCTTATGAAATGAGTCCTGTTGTCACAGCTGAGGGGCAGTGGAGGCCAGTTATCTTTGTTCCTGGAGGGATCTCTCCATGAATGCTGCCAAGAAGAGTAAATAACCTCCCTATTATGTACCCTAGGCACTCTTCAGATTGCTGTTTCCATGCTGTATGTTTGTAGGCTATTTTCCCTGCCTTCTCTCCAAGAGTAGCCCCGATTCCCCTGGGTTCACCTCAAGCCAAACGCACTAGTCTTTAAAACTCTAGGTTTTAAGCCCTGCTGGTTGCAAGAACTCATGAAACTCAGCCCCTTCACTTTCCAAACCAATCGCTGTAGGGAATCATCTTCCCTGTGCACTCCCCTGTGTGCTTGTCTGTCTCTTGCCCTTCTCTGGGACCACAGCTCTCTCTCTACCACAGTGGCCAAGATCTATCTCTCCCAAACCATGTCTCCACACTTCCTACTTTCTGCCATGTGGCCTCATCTCTACTTTTAGCTGTGGAATTTGTTGTTCTGCCAGTCTTCAAGTCAATTTCTGGGGTATGTAGGATGATTTGATAGTTATCTAGTTGTATTTGTGGAACAAGGGGAGCCTAGAGTCCTCCTACTCAGCTACTGTCTCCCTCCTTATCCCAATATTTAATTTTTTTAAAGTGATTATAAATGATATTGTACTTTTAATGTTGGTGTCCATGTGTTTGTTAATATGTAGAAATACAATTGATATTTGTATATTTGTGCTGTATCCTGAGACCCTGCTGAATTTATTTATTAGTTCTTGGGATTTTCTACACAGATAGTTATGTCATCTTCAAAAAACGACAGCTTTATTTCTTCCTTTATAATCTGTATGTATAGCTTTTGTTTCTTTATTGCACTGGCTTTAACTTCCACATCAGGTTGAATAAGAGTAATAAGAGTAGACACCCCTTCCTTGTTTCCCACTCTGGATGAGGAAAATATTTAGTCTTTCACTCCTAGATATAATGCTAGCTGTAAGATTTTAGTAGATGCCCTTTACAAAGTTGAGGAAATTCCCTATTTCAGTCTTTCTGAGAGTTTTTATTATGGATGAATGTTGAATTTTGTCAAGTGCTTTTTCTGCCTTGATTGATGTGGTAATACGATAGTCTTCTTTAGTCCTTTGACATGATGAGTTACATTGATTGATTTTCAAATGCTTAACCAGCCTTGCATTCCTGGAATGGTGTATAGTTATTTTTATATATTTCTGATTCTATTTGTTAATATTTTGTTAAGGATTTTTGCATCATGAGAAATGTTGATCTGTAATTCTTTTTTTGTAATGGCTTTGTCTGGTTTTGGTATCATAGACACTCTAGCTTCATAAAATAAAGTGAGAATAATTAATCTCTATTTTCTTAGAAGATTGTATAAAATTGGTGTTAATGATTTAAATGTTTGGTAGTATACTCTAGTGAAACCATCTGGCCCTGGGTATTCCTTTTTTGGATGTTTTAAAATTATGAATTAAATATCCATAAGTTGTAGGGCTATTCAAATTATCTATTTCATATTGGGTGAATTATGGTAGCTGTATTTTTAAAAAAATTGGTCCATTTCATCTAAGTTGTAAAATTTGTGTATGGGGAGTTGTTCATAGTATTCCCTTATTCTATGTTTGGTGTCTGCAGGGTCTGCAGTGTTATTGCCGGTTTTATTCCTAATATTGGTAATTTTGTCTTTTTTTTTTTCAGTGTTGCTAGAGGTTTGTCAACTTCATAAAAATTTCAAAAATCTACCTTCTTATTTATTTATTTATTTCAGATTTTATTTATTTATTTGACACAGAGAAAGACCACGAGAGAGGGAACAGAAGTGGGGGCAGTGGGGGGGGGAGAAGCAGGCTTCCCTCTGAGCAGGGAGCTCCATGCGGGGCTTGATCCTGGGACTCCAAGATCATGATCCAAGCCAAAGGCAGATGCCCAACGACTGAGCTGCCCAGGCACCCCCTACCTTTTTATTTCACTGATTTACTCTATTGTTTTTCTATTTACAATTATTGCCTTTTGTTCTTTTCTTTAGTCTTTTCTTCTGTTTGCTTTGGGTTTATTTTGCTGTTCTTGAGATAGGACCTTAGATTATTGATTTGAGACTTTTCCTCTTCTATAGTGTTTGCACTAATTGCAAAAAATTTCCTGTCAGTATTAGTTTAGTTGTGTCCCACGACTTTTCATATTTTGTATTTTTAAGTTTCCTTTGGGACATCCTTTTGACCTATGAATTATTTAGAAGTATGTTACTTAGTTTCCAAGTGTTTAGAGATTTTCCTATTATTTTTCTGCGATTGATTTCTAGTTTCATTCCAATGTGATCAAAGAGTACATTCTGTATGGTTTTAATTATTTTAAATCTGTTGAGGTCTATGTTATAGCTCAGGATATGGCATTTTGGTATATGTTCCATTGGCACTTAAAAAGAATGTGTACTCTGCTGTTAGGTGCAGTGTTCTATGAGTATCAATTAGATCCTGCTCATTGATGGTGTCATTGAGTTCTTCAACATCTTCTGATTTTCTGTTTAACTAAAACAACTTTTTTATCAATTGGTGACAGTGGAATGGTGAATTCTAAACTATAATTGTGTATTTGTCTATTTTCCTTTTAGTTCTATCAGTTTTTAAAAAAATTTTTTTTTAATTTCTTTTCCGTGTATGTTTCATGTATTTTGAAGTTCTCAGTTGGTGCATGTATATTTAAGATTTCTGTGTCTTGGTGAACTAATTATTTTATTATTTATGATGTTTCTCTCTGATAATTATTTTATTTTTTTTAAATCTTTTTTTTTATTTATTTTCAGCATAACAGTATTCATTGTTTTTGTAACACACCCAGTGTTCCACGCAGTCCGTGCCCTCTCTAATACCCACACCTGGTTCCCCCAACCTCCCACCCCCCCCACCTCTTCAAACCCTTCAGATTGTTTTTCAGAGTCCATAGTCTCTCATTGTTCACCTCCCCTTCCAATTTCCCCCAAATCCCTTCTCCTAACTCCCCAGTCCTCCATATGGCCATACCATCCTGAATGCGCCCGATCTCGTCTGATAATTTTATTTATCTAAAATGTAATTTATATGATATTAATGTAGTTACTCCTACTTGCTTTTGATTAATGGTTGCATGATACACCTTTTTTTCATCCTTTTACTTTGAGCTTGCTTATATTAAATTTTAAGTAAGTTTTTTGGAATCAGCATATAATTGGGCCATGTTTTTAAATATATCCTGCCAATTTCTGTCTTTTAATTGGTATATTAGACCATCTTCTACACTTAATGTAATTATTGGTATGTTAGGGTGTATGTATGCCATTTTTTGTTTTATGTTTGTTCTTTCTCTTTTCTTTCCTTCCTATCTTTCTATAAGATACTTGAACATTTTTTAGAATCCATTTTTTTTCCAATTTTTTATTTTTTCAGCGTAACAGTAGTCATTGTTTTTGCACCACACCCAGTGCTCCATGCAATCCGTGCCCTCTCCAATACCCACCACCTGGATCCCCCAACCTCCCACCCCCCGCCCCTTCAAAACCCTCAGGTTCTTTTTCAGAGTCCATAGTCTCTCATGGTTCACCTCCCCTTCCAATTTCCCTCAACTCCCTTCTTCTCTCCATCTCCCCTTGTCCTCCATTCTATTTGTTATGCTCCACAAATAAGTGAAACCATATGATAATTGACTCTCTCTGCTTGACTTATTTCACTCAGCGTAATCTATACCAGTCCTGTCCACGTTGCTACAAAAGTTGGGTATTCATCGTTTCTGATGGAGGCATAATACTCCATAGTGTATATGGACCACATCTTCCTTATCCATTTGTCTGTTGAAGGGCATCTTAGTTCTTTCCATGGTTTGCGACCGTGGCCATTGCTGCTATAAACATTGGGGTACAGATGGCCCTTCTTTTCACCACATCTGTATCTTTGGGGTAAATACCCAGTAGTGCAATTGCAGGGTCATAGGGAAGCTCTATTTTTAATTTCTTGAGGAATCTCCACACTGTTCTCCAAAGTGGCTGTACCAACTTGCATTCCCACCAACAGTGGAAGAGGGTTCCCCTTTCTCCACATCCTCTCCAACACATGTTGTTTCCTGTCTTGCTAATTTTGGCCATTCTAACTGGTGTAAGGTGGTATCTCAATGTGGTTTTAATTTGAATCTCCCTGATGGCTAGTGATGATGAACATTATTTCATGTGTCTGATAGCCATTTGTATGTCTTCATTGGAGAATTGTCTGTTCATATCTTCTGCCCATTTAGAATCCTAGAATCCATTTTTATTTATCTGTATTGTTTTGAGTTTGCCTCTTAGAATAGCATTTTCAATTGTTGCTTTAGGTATTACATAAACATAATACAATCTACTTGTTTTGTCATTTTACCAATTTGAGGAGAGTGTAGAACCTTTAACTCCCTTTATGTCTGTTTACCCAGTTTTTAATACAGTTATCAAATATTTACTCTACATGCATTTTGAATAACGTTAAAGTATTATAAATTTTGTTTAAACAATCAAATATAGCTCAGGAAACTCAAGAGGAGAAGGAATGCCTATTATATTTAGCCATATCTTTGCTTATTGTATTCTTTCTTCCTTCCTGATGTTCCAAGGTTCCTTCTTTTAATAATTTCTGTTCTGTTTAGAAAACTTTCATTAGCCATTCTTTTAGGATATGTCTGCTGGAAAAAATTCTTTGTTTCCTTTCATCTGAGAATGTATTGATTTCCCTTTATTCCCAGAAGATGTTTTTGCTGGATATAGGATTCTGTGTCAGCAGTTCTTTTTATCCAGCACTTGAAAAACATGTGCCACTTTCTTCTGGTCCAGTATTTCTGATGAAATATTTGCTGCCACTCTAATTATTTCCCCCTACAGGAAAGGTATCATTTTTCTCTGATCACTTTTAGAACTTTCTCTTTGTTGTTTTCAGAAATTTATTTCAGTGTGTCTTGGCATCTATTTCTTTGTGTTTGTCCTGTTTGGAGTTTTTGCAGCTTTTGAATCTGTAGATTTATATCTCTTGTAAAATTTGGGAAATTCATACATTATTTCTTTGAATGCTTTTTATCCTCACTCTTTTCTCCTCTAGGACCCTCATTACCTGTGTTAGATTTTTTGGTATACTTGCACAGATCCTGGAAACTCATTTCATTTTTTTAAAGTCCATATTCTCTCTGTTGTTCTGATTAGGTAATTTCTATTGGCCTATCTTCCAGCTCACTAATTCTTTCTTCTGTCTCCTCCATTCTGCTGTTGAACCCATCTACTAAGATTTCACCTAGTATTTTTCGATTCTAATAATTTCCATTTAGTCCTTTATATCTACTGTGTTTTTGTTGAGACATTTTATTTATTTTTTCTCTAAGACTTTCTATTTTTTAATTTATCTCAAGCATGTGTTAATTACTGAAGCAGTTTTATCATGACTCTCTGACACACCTGGTCCTCCCCATGATCCAGAAAGTTGAAGGTCACTGTTGAGCAAAGCATGTCCTCCAAACTCCTGCTTTAGACCTAAGGCTTGGGTCCATTCTGGTTTGTTTGCTTGTGGCATACCAGTTGTTAAAATAGTTTGATCTCATCCTGAGTATATGGATGAATGAATGAATGAATGATAGATATCCAGAAGCTCCAAGCTTATCTAACATATCTAAGCCATAACCAATAAAACTCCTCTGAATATGCTTTTCTCCATAGTCTGCATTATTGCTTCTTCCTCCATAGTCTGCATTATTGCTTATAACTCTTATTGTGATTGATTCCCTTCTGTTTTGTATATCAGTTCTGGCTGAGTATCTGTAGTGAGGTGTCCTAATAGTGTCATCATAACTCCAAGCCAGTTCTTCCTTGCTTCATCTCTAACCAAGGTATTATTTCTTGAAACAGGCTTTTTTTTTTTTGGTATATTCCTTATACCTCTAAAACTGGCTCACAGGTCATACTGTCACAGCCTGCCTCATGGGCCATGTGACTTATTTCACATATTTCAGTGAAGGCTGTCTTCCTTCCTACTGGGCTTTGGTCAAGAGAAGTTGTGAAATCACTCCCTAGGATTATATTCTGAGCCCATATCCTCCTCAAACACTAGTTCTTTGTCAACTCTATCCACACCACTACCACAAGGTAGACTTCTTAATTTTTTTTAACCTATAACTGCCATCTATATCCTATAAAATTTTCTTGACTTGATATTTTTTCTTTGATTTACTGATTCTGTTATCAAGCCCCTTTACTCTGTAGACAATGTGTCCTCTAATCCTTCTTTTATGCGTCTGTCCACTCTTAAAAATTAACCATTGGCTTACTGGGAACTCACATCTTTTGGAATTTTCAGGTTTTGCATTTCTCCATTATTCACATTGTAACTTTTTTTTCACTAGCATGATTTTGGCATCTATACATCAAAGCAAAGGTTTCAGTTAGCCAATTAGATTTTAAATCAACATGATTTGAGCAATCTTTTTTTTAAATAATCATATTTTTCATTCTAGTTCCATTCCTAGGGAATCAAGGATGGCATTGTGTTTCATTGCCATCTCTGCTCACTTAGCAGTACTTATCCACAGTTTTGTTTTACAGAAGATTTTGAGACTGTCAAAGCACAAAGGAGTGGTGTGATTGATTATTATCACTTGCAGGAACAGTTGGGAGAAAGAGTGTCCCTCTGGGCTTATGAATTCATATAGGTGTTCCTGCTGTCTTGTCGTGACTCTACCTTCTTTATATTCTGCTTCCTTTATTGAGGATACCTGAATGAACAAATGAATAGTTGAGACTGAGACGCGGAAGCATTCAAGTTCTGATTACCTATTTGTCAATGACAAGGCTGCCATGATTTTTGGGAGGATATTGATAACTTTAAATCCTCATTCTGATGAAATTACTTTGAAACACTTTAACTTGGTATTTGAGATCGCTAGTTACTGACTTTTTATTATTTTTGTAGGCAGCACTCAGCATATTTGGCATGATTGGTGGACCACTTCTGGGCTTGTTTGCTTTGGGCATTTTGGTTCCCTTTGCCAACTCAATTGTAAGTATAAAGAGTGAATATGTGTAAAGCTTACTTTCCCAACTATAGTAGCAGCTCTTTAATTTTTTCTTAATTTGAAAGATATAGTTCCTTTGATATCTGTCATTAGTGACTTGATGGCTTAAATTACTCATATTGACTTTGCTGGAATATAAAATAAAGTGCTATGCACTGGGATCCTGCATATGTGAAACTAAATGGAAACTGCAAAAATAATATATATTATGAATATTATATAGCTAAATCATATAATATTACAATATAACTGTATAACTAAGCATATAATATTATAGAATATATAATGTAAATAAAGGATATACATTATGAAATAATACATATTATGTTGTACATTGTATGTAATATATATTATGAATATTACATAACTAAAGGAACATTTTTTGTGGATTTATCTCTTTTGCCCTTCCTGAAAGTCATTAGGATTTCTATAAATATTTTTAAAATTTAAAATAAGTTAATTAACATATAGTATATTATTAGCCTCAGAGGTCACTAAACTCTACCTCTAAAAATCACTAGGATTTAAAGAAAGGAGATCAACAGGCTCAGATGTGAAAGAGTTAAGAGCAGTAGAACTGAGGATACCTGTGAATAGTCAGAGTACAGCAAAGGGAAGTAATAAGATAAGCTCCTCACCATCTTGACCAGAGAGTTTATATTCCTGATATTTAAAGCAATAGTTCCAATATCATGGTTCTGGCCCCAAAGAGGTGATCATAATTGGAATAGTATCCAGAATGAGGTAATACCTCTCTTCTACACAGACATTTTTGTGCTTTAAAGTGCTAAATTTTGTTTGGAATAAATGAAATTGAAATTGTTTCTCTGAAAGCCAGGAGAAACTCCACTGGGTAGTCCTGCTATAAGCTGAAGTTCAGGAAAAACTGATAATGTATGTATGGTTGTTTCATACAGTCATAGAATAACTGCAGAACTATGACTTTGAATTTAGAATTCCATTTTCTTCATCATTATGGATTGGTAAGATGGCTACTCATAAAGGCCATTACCATTATTATTAATAAGCACTGGATGTTATACACAAGCAATGAATCATGGAACAAAAACTGATGATATACTGTATGGTAACTAACATAACAAACATAAAATAAATAAAAAAATAAAAAATAATTCTTAAGGAAAAGAATTCTTAACAGATGGTAACTACACTTGTGGTAAACATAGCATAGTATATAGAGATGTTGACTCACTGTGTTGTATCCTGAAACTAATGTAACATTGTGTATCAACTGTACTCAAATAAAAAATTTTTAAAAATAATTATCTCAAATAATTGTCAATGAAGTATCATATGAAAAGCTAGTTTGGTAAAAATTAATCACAATGAAAGAATAGTTTGTATCTACCTCAGAATGTTGAAGCTTTGATTAGACTCTGCATTATTAAATGCACAGTGGTTTACTGAGTGTCTGAAACACTAAGAAAGACTGATTTGGTTTTTGACATTTACTGCCACCATGGGTTGCCTCCAGAATAGCTATAGCAGACTTGGTTCCATATAACATTTTCTGGGAAGTATGATATTATTATTCCTGTCATAGGAGGTACCTCTTTTTACTATACTCACATTTTTCATCAGCAGAGTATCTACCCTTGCTTTGGAATGGACTTCCTGCCTTCCTCTCTCCCTCCATCCTTCCCTCCCTTCCTCTCCTTCCCCTTTTCTCCTTCCCTTCCTTTGCTTTTCCTCCTCCTTTCTTTTCCCCCTTCTTCCCTCCCTTCCTGTCATTCATTCATTGAATATTTATGAGCTAAGCACTGTTCTGGGAATAGAGAACACTGAATATTTTTGTACTCGTGGGCTTTATAATTTTGTGGATCTTTGATCAAGCCATGTACAATGCTGAGAAGCAAGTCTGGCTTGTCAACGGCTGGCCACACTACTATTCCAATCTCACATTATTGAAAACATATTTATTGCATGCTTGCTATATGTGCAGCACTCTAGTAAGTGCTGGGATACCAAAACCAAAAAAATCTAATTCTGCTTTCAAGGTTCACTACTTAGTGAAAGAGCTCATAGTGTTTGTCCCCAACATAAATCTTCTGATCTTGTCATCAGCCTTCATCTTATCCCATCAATACACCATTCTTTTTTCCTACCCTATGATTTTGCTCGTGTTCTTTCCCTTACTTCAAATATTCTCCCCTGTCTTCTCTATGGGGAACCCAAGGCACAGGCTGCCCTGCCTGGTCAGTATTCTTGAAAAAAGGGGGAAATTTTCACCACAGAGGAAGAGGCCCACCAGCTCAAGGTTTGCTTTTGTCCCCATCATTTGGAACTAGGGTTTAAATAATTCAAGGTCCAGCAGAACATCTGGACTACTGGTGAAAAGCAGAAGTGGGGAACCCATTTTCCAAAGATTGAGAAACCAAATGTCTTCAGAGGGGACATCTTTTTTTGTCTTTAGAAATACTTGGTGTGGTTGTATGCACCATTGCAGTCATTTGTGAAAACTGCTTCCTATTTTCCTCCTAGCTACCCTGAAGCACAATTACAATCATGCATGTTGTTAAATATGGGAATAAACTCTGTGTCTGCTTTCCCCTTCATAGTCTTTTGTGCATTTGGCATACTGTTTGTTCACAGGTTAAGCAAAAATAAAGGGGACAGTTGGCCTGGGGTCAACCATGTGATTGTTGTAGTTCTTGGGTGTGAAGAGAGGAGGACGCCAGAAAAGACTGCTAGCCATGGAAACAGAGTAGAAGGAATAGAATTATGAGATTAGCAAAAAGAAAAATGAGCAGGTTGAGATAAGGATATGGAAAAGGAATGGAGTTACTAGATCCCCAGGGCTCTGAGATGAGGGACCACTAACTCATGCTGCCCTTGACAAGAAGCAAGGATCTTGGGGGAGAAAATGATTTTAGGAGAGAAGCTGGTAAATCTGGCTTGGACCATGCTAAGCTTAATCTTCTGACATTAATTTCTGTCTCAAAGAAAACGACATTATTTTTCTTTTAAAAACATTCTTGTTTTACAGGGAGCAATCGTTGGTTTGATGGCTGGATTTGCTGTTTCTCTGTGGGTTGGGATTGGAGCTCAACTTTATCCTCCACTGCCTGAGAGAACTATGCCACTAATCCTTGAAACCTATGGCTGTAACAGCACACACAATGTGACAGATTGGGTAACAACCACAGAAATGCCATTTTCTACTAGTACTTTTCAAGTACACAGTGTGGAAAGGTATTGAATTAAGCTTTATAATGTGATATTTTAAAGAAATGCATGTGACAGGTAGAGAACCCCAGTTGCCCAGTTGCTGTAATTTTCCCTAATTCTGAAATGGGTAGAGCCCTTGTGGCTTTCTGGCTATAGTATTTTGTTTGGTAACAGCAAAAATTGATGTATGTTCTTAATTTTAATAAAAACCTCTGCCTCACTTACAGATCTGAAGAAAAATTGAATAATAACCAAAAAATTCTGTTATGGTTAAGTGCTACCAAATATCAGCTCTAGTTGAATGAAAAATCATCTTGGTGAACTAAACTGTTTTAAAATGAAAAGCAAAATTATAAAAGAAACACTGCTTATATAGGCTTTAAGTATAGCCTTTATAGTCTAAAGCTACAATCATCTAAATATGTTAGATCATTGCTGTTTGTTTAGATTTAAAGATTCCTGATCTTTAGAGCACTGGCAATGAGTTGCAGCTGTGATCAACTCACTTGCTGGAGTTTTCTGTATGAGGTATACTTTTGGGCTCTGGGTCCTTATTTCATCTGATTTAATGAAATGATGTAGATCTATAGGTAGGTGAGTGTTTTATAATACAGTAGATATAAGAGCAAGATTTCTTTAGTGGACAATTAAATGTCTAGCCTTAAAACCTAAACCCTTTGAAGATATGCAAGGAATACAAAAATGAGGCTGCTGCCCCCAAATTATTGCCCCCAGTTTCAGCTTTCCTGGAATGAAATCATTAAAGACTCATTCCCTTTGGGTCAAGACGTGCTGTCTCCCTTTTAAACTGGAAGCACTCCTGAGAGAAGGAATGTGATTTATTATTAGTGATTCATGTTCAAATCATGAGTTCCTAACTACGAGAATGCTTGCCAATGGAAGTTCAAGGCTGATAAATGCTGCGTGGGTAGAGAGAAAAGGTAGTTCCAGAACCTGAGACATTATGGAGGGAGTTTTGACTAGGTGGGGTGCCATGGGGTGAGGGGCAGTGAAATGCCAAAAGCAGTTTGGACAAGCATGAAAACACTAATGTTTGTGTGTGAAGGGGGTAGTTGTTAGAGTCAGAAAGGGAGAAAAAAAATAATTGAAGGGTACGTGGGAGGACATTCAGGATATACTTCTTGTTTCACATTTTGCTTCGCATTTGTCCTGATTATGTAAATATCTCTCTTAATTTAAGAGTCTGAGACAAAATAGTTATTTGGATTCTGAAACAAATAAATTAGCTGAAGTTTAGTATGTACCTGGTACCATAATGATTACTTTTATATGTTAGCTTGTTTATAAAATAACAGGTAATAAATAAGAATTTCTAAGAATAAATGATATACTTAGATCTGGGCTGGCCGTTTATGTAGTATCACAAGAAAGTCGTCCCCTCTTATTCACTGTGATTCCTGCCCTCCAGGAAGTTATAGTCTAGCTGGAGAGAGTGTGCTAATATACACAAAACAATTAATTCAGTAAGCACAGTACGTATAAAACTAGCACATGGTAAATAGTAATAAATACTTGATGAAGATCTGTTAAAAGAATGAATATAAACAAAGTTGGAGTGATTAGCATCAAGACTTTAGAGAGGTAGTACTACTTGAAGGATACAGAGGTTGGCTGGAAGGAGAGGGTCTGGAAAGTCACAGAAAATGACCAAAAGGGAAGTTGGACAAGAAAATAAACACTTAAACAATACCCTCTGGTAAGTGGTATTCATAGGTGATCAAGAGGCACCGTTCCTGGTAGAGTCAAAGAAACCTTCTTAGAGGAAGATTAATCAGGTGACCAGGGTTGGACAGAAGGGACAGACAGAAGTGGTGCATAGTGCACCAGTGGGGAAATGGTATATCCAAAAGCATGAAGGTCTGAAGCCACATGGTATCTTAGGAAATCATACATAGTTCAGTGTCCCTAGAGTACAAGGGGAATAAACTACACAGCTAAGGATGAAACAAAATACTCTTTGGTTTCCTAGATAACATGTTTCCATTACCTAGATACAGTTTTTATTCTTTAAATTCCTTAATGCTTGATGGGTATATATTGGTAGCCCATCATAGTTTTAATTTGCATTTCCTTTATGATCAACTACATTCAATACCTTTTTTTTTTTAAGATTTTATTTATTTGACAGAGAGAGATCACAAGTAGGTAAAGAGGCAGGCAGAGAGTAGGGGTGGGGAAGCAGGCTCCTTGCTGAGCAGAGAGCCTGATGCGGGCCTGGATCCCAGGACCCTGAGATCATGCCACCCAGGCGCCCCCATTCAATACCTTTTTATTACATGGGGTTGTTTGTTTGTTTGTTGGCCATTTCCATTTGGATATGTACTTTTGTGACTTGGTTGTTGAATTCTTTAATCCAGCTTTAAATGGATTCTCATTTATTTTCTTATTTATTTGAGAATTTGTGATATATTCTAGATAAAATACATATTTTGAAATATTTTTCTCCTGCTTTGTGGGTTGCCTTTTTACTCTTGTAATGATACTATTTTGGTGGTCAGAATTTCTCCATTTTAAGTCTTTTTTTTTTTCCCCCTTTCAAGTTTTTATTTAAATTCCAGTTAGTTAACACATTGTGTAATATTAGTTTCAGGAGTAGAATTTATTGATTCATCACTTACATAGAACACCCATTGCTCATCACAAGTACTCTCCTTGATGCAATCACCCATTAAACCCATCCCTCCACCCACCTACCTTCTAGCAACCTTCAGTGTTCTATATAGTTAAGAGTCTGTTTTATGGTTTGCTTCTATCTTTTCCCCCTCCATGTTCATCTGTTTTCTTTCTTAAATTCCACATATGACTGAATACGGTATTTGTCTTTCTCTGGCTGACTTATTTTGCTTCACATAATGTACTCTAGCTCCATCTCTATTATTGCAAATGACAAGATTTCGTTCTTTTTTGTGGCTAATATTCCGTTGTGTATATGTACCACATCTTCTTTAACTATTCATCAGTCAATTGACTTTTGAGCTCTTTCCATAATTTGGCTATTTAGTCGAAAATGCTGCTATAGGGGCACCTGGGTGGCTCAGTGGGTTAAGCCTCTGCCTTTAGCTCAAGTCATGATCTCAGGGTCCTGGGATGAAGCCCCATGTTGGGCTCTCTGCTCAGTGGGGAGCCTGTTTTTTCCCTTCTCTCTCTGCCTGCTACTCTGCCTACTTCTGATCTCTCTTGGTCAAATAAATAAATAAAATGAAAAAAAAAAGAAAATACTGCTATAAACATTGAGGGGGACATGTATCTCTTCACATCCATATTTTTGTATCCTTTGGGTAAATACCTACTAGTGCAATTGCTAGATCATAGCTTTATTTTTAAGTTTTTGAGGAATCTCCATTCTGTTTTCCAGAGTGCCTACATCAGTTTGCTTTCCCACCAACAGTGTAATAAGGTTCTCCTTTCTCCACATCCTCACCAATATTTGTTGTTTGCTTTGTTAATTTTAGCCATTCTGACAGATGTGAGGTGATATCTCATTGTAGTTTTGATTTGTATTCCTCTGATGATGAGTGATGTTGAACATCTTTTCATGTCTGTTAGTTATCTGTATGTCTTCTTTGGAGAAATATCTATTCATGTCTTCTGCCCATTTCTTAATTGGATTGTTTTTTGGGGGTGTTGAGTTTGATAAATTCTGTATAGCTTTTGGATACCAGTCCTTTATCAGATATGTCATTTGCAAATATCTTCACCCATTCTGAAGGCTGCTTTTTAGTTTTGTCAATTGTTTCTTCATTGTGCAGAAGCTTTTTTATCTTGATGAAGTCCTAGTAGTTAATTTTGCTTTTGTTTCCCTTGCCTCTAGTAAGAAGTTGCTACGGCTGATGTCAAAGAGGTTGCTCCTGTGTTCTCCTCTAGGATTTTGATGGTTTCCTGTCTCACGTTTATGTCTTTCATCCATTTTGAATTTATTTTTGTGTGTGGTGTAAGAAAGTGGTCCAGTTTCATTCTTTTGCAAGTTGCTATCCAGTTTTCCCAACACAATTTGTTGAAGAGACAGTCTTTTTTCCATTGGATTCTTTCCTGCTTTGTCAAAGATTAGTTGGCCATATAGTTGTGGGTCCATTTCTGGGTTTTCTACTCTTTTCCACTGATCTATATGTCATTTTATATCAGTACCATACTGTTTTAGTCATTACAGCTTTGTAATATAACTTGAAGTCCAGAATTGTGATACCTCCAGCTTTGCTTTTATTTTTGAAGTTTGTTTTGGCTATTTGGGGTCTTTTGTGGTTCCATACAAATTTTAGGATTGTTTGTTCTAGCTCTGTAAAAAAAATGCTGGTGATATTTTGATAGGGATTGCATTAAATGTGAGATTACTTTGGGAAGTATAGACATTTTAAGAATATTTGTTCTTCCTATCCATGAGCATGGAATATTTTTCCATTTATTTGTGTCATCTTCAGTTTCTTTCAAAAGTGTTTTGTAGTTTTCAGAGCGTACCTCTTTCACTTCCTTGTTTAGGTTTATTCCTAGATAGCTTATGGTTTTTGGTGCAATTTAAATGGAATCAGGTCCTTGATTTCCCTTTCTGCTGCTTCATTATTGCAACTGATTTCTGTACATTGATTTTGTATCCTGTTACTTTACTGAATATATGTATTAGTTCTATCAATTTCTGGTGGAGTATTTCAGGTTTTCTACTTAGAGTATCATGTCATTTGAGAATTAAACCAAAAACTGTAACAAGAGATAAAAAAGGACAGTATATCATAATAAAGGGGTCTATCCAGAAAGAAGATCTAACAATTATAAGTACTTATGCTCTCAACTCAGGAGTACCCAAATATATAAAACAACTGATAACAAATTAAAGGAGATCATTGATAATAATACAATAACAGGAGGGGACTTTAACACCCCACTTATACCAATGACAGATCATCTAAACAGAAAATCAACAAAGAAACAATGGCTTTGAATGACACACTGGATTAGATGGACTTAACAGATATATTCAGAACATTTCATCCTAAAGTAGTAGAATACACATTCTTTTTGGGTGTATATGGGACATTTTCCAGAACAGATCACATACCAGGTCACAAATCAAGCCTCAATAAGTATAGAAAGATTGAGATCATACCATGCATATTTTCTGATCACAATGCTATGAAACTTAAAGTCAACCATAAGAAAAATTTGAAAAGACCACAAATACATAGAGGTTAAAGAATATCCTACTAAAGAATAAATTATCAGTCTTTTCCTATATTGTTAGTCCTTTGAGTGTTCCAATTAAGAAATCCTTGCCTATCCTAAGGTCATAAAGAGATTCCTCTAATTTTTCATTTAAAAGCTTTATTGTTAACTATTTCCATTAATGAAATGTAATCTACTTTGGAATTGATTTCTGTAGGTGCTGTAATCAAGACTCATTTTTTTCTCATATGGATATTCAGTTAACTAAATACCACTTATTGGAAAGACCTTCCCTTTGCCCCATTGCAAATGAGTATCAAATTTAACTAAACCAGATACTATCTTCTTGGTCTGTTTCTTGATTCTCTATTCTGTTCTATTTTGTCTGTTTTTCCACCAGTAATACTGCATGATCTTAATTTCAATAGCTTACCCCAATGTGTTTCCCTTCTTTCTGGGATCTTGGCCTCTCAATTTCTAATTGCCTGCCTGCCCCATTCCTCCACTTTTTATCCATTGTTCTTAGCCAGATGTGTTCTAAATCAAGCTACTCTATTAAAGCTAAAAGTGGGATTCTAGAACAATCATTTTAGAAACATCAGGTCATGTTACTCCTCCATTTAAAATACTGCCACAAGTGCCATTGCCCAGAGTAAAACCCAAACTTCATACAAATCTAACTACAACAACAAAAAAGACCTGTGCCTTCCTCTCGTCTTGTATTTCTCTTATGTTGCTAATTATGATATAGTCAGCTGGTGTTTACCTCTGTCTAGGACACTTTCCTCAAAAACTTCTTGTTATTCATATCTCAGTTCAAATGTCACTTCACAAATGCTTTCTCTGACATTAGGGTATAGTTCGTTCTTTCCACTCTGTTTCACATTACCTTGTTTTATTTTCCTTATAGTGCTTTTCACCAGTGGAAATGATTGTATTTATTAGCTTACTTATTTACTGTATTTCTCTCCCCATTAGAATGCAAATTTTATGAGGGCAGGAGCCTTATTAACTTTTTTTATGGTAGACTTTCCAAATGACAAGAACAGTGCCTGGGACATAAAGCAGAGTTGAATGAATACAGATGGACATTTAGTATTATAGCGTATGGTCAAGATTAAGTCAGGCTTTTAATTCTTGATCCAATAAGATAAAGATGGAACAGTAGTTTATGACATTAAAAACATTGTTAAAAATTTTATTTTGACTTTGCCATTCATGAAAATTATCGACACTGCTGTAGTTGCTAGGAGCATTACATAAAATCTTACAGTTATGCTTTTGTTCTTTCTTAGGACTCCGCTGATGGATAACTGGTATTCTTTATCATATCTATACTTCAGCACTTTGGGAACTTTGGTAACGGTATTCATGGGAATGCTAATCAGTTTACCAACAGGTAGATATCTAAACATTAGTATTGCTGTATTTACCTAGATATCAGTTTTTACTATATCTCTTTTATAGCTATTTATGTTATTTTTCTATAGTCCTGTTAACAACTAGGTTAATTACTTGTTCCATTTTCCTCATGGGAAATTTGAATGCCTGTACTTGAAAGCAGAAGACCCTATTAGAACCTTTGTTCTGCCACTGACTAGCTGCATAAACTTAGGGAAGTCCGTATAGCTACTCTGAGGCTTAGCTATCTTATGTGTAAATGAGGATAATGGCAATTGACTTGCCTTTCTCACTGGTTGCTGTAAGAAAAAATAAAATGCTTGACAAAATTGTATGTAGCTACTGCAATGCTAGGATTCTACATGTATTATTACAACACTCCTGTGTCATAATATTTTCATTGTCCTATGCTGGCTTTTTGTAAACTGTAAAGAAGTATACAATAGGAATGATCATTGCAATCTTTACATCTGAACATAGTGTGAGGCTTTTTTCACATGTCCATAAATTTTAAAATGTTGTTTAAAAAAACATATTGATAATACACATCTTATACACTGCTCTCTGGGATTGCTATAGAGCTGTTACCCTGGGACTTCATTTTGTCCTCATTTTGTGAATTCCCTTGGTCTCCCTGCTGTGTTGGATTCCCTATTGCCAGTATTCCATTATTTATAATTCTTGTTTATCCCCTTAATTGAAGAGAGCACATCCTTTAGCATGTTCTTGAGAAAGGGTAGACAAGAGATTTAGAGGTGTGGTGTCTTTTGAAAAAATGTCTTTAATTCTCCCTTATACTTGATTGATTGTTTGAGTAGAGAATCCTAAAAAAAATAGCTTTCTTATTTCTGAAAGGATATCTTAATTTCTCCTAGATGATTATGTTTTTACTGAGAATGCCAGTGCCATGCTACCTGTTGGCACTTTGCATGTCACTCATTTCACAATGATTGCTTTTCCCTAAGCCCTTGTTATGGCGTTTTCAATCTGGAGACCTATGTCCTTCAGTTTGTGGACATTTTCCTATATTATTATTTTTGTAATTTCCTGTGATTTTCTGTTTTCACTTTCTGGAAACTCTTGTTAGTCAAATGTTTTAGTCTCAGACAGTTATTCTAATTTTCTTCTCTTTTCTCTTGTATTTTCCATCACTGTGTCTTTTAGGTCTACTACATGGGATACTTTTCCAATTACTTTTCCAATAATTCTCAAAGGAGCACTCTGATCCAGTTTTGAGAATAGTCTATAAGGGAAGGAGGGCAGGTAGGAGGCTATTGCAGTAATCCAGGTGAGCGACTGTGGTAGCTCAAAGCCAGGTAGCCGTATAGAGCTAGTGAGAAGTGCCAGACTTCCTGATTTCCTGCATTCCCTCACCCATGCACATCCGTAGTAACCAGAGGAGGGGAAGGCAGCCCCACTGCCCTCTTCATCAAAGGTGCAGTCACTAGTCAAAAATCCTATACTTTGTCCTAGTATGTCTGATGTCTTTGTTTGCTTTATGCTAAGTGGCACTGTGCCACTTGAAGGAATTCTGTCAGTCATTGTTTTGTGGCTCCTGAATAGCACTGCCTTTCACAATTCTGTGATACTTGTATTTACAATTAACAAATTATATTAATAATTAGTAGTGATATTAATATGACATCAATTATATAAATTATAATTATTATATATTCAATGCATAATTACACATTTATAATAAAGTTTGTAGTTATTTATTACCTCTTAAACACGTTTTAAACTATTCTCTTTCGTTTCAAAAATGACTGTGCCTTTCTTCATAAATAAAATTACCAACACAGTAGATTTATTCTTCTGTCTGTTTTGATATATTTTAAGATGGATTTTAAAGTTTCTTACCAGTAACCCAATTATTCAGGTCAGGAATACACCTAAACAGTCTCCTTGTACTATTTGACCTCAGATCCTTATTCAACACATTCCTTTTTCTTTAAGAAAATGGAGTATCGGAGCATTCCCTTTGAGAACTCCCCTTTTTTTCCCTTAAAATTTTTATTCTGATAACCATATGTGCCTGCTTCTTTTGTTTTATAAAGTCATGCTTTACCTAGGTGAGCAGGCATCCAGTGATAAAAAAAACAATTCAACTTCATTAATTTCATAAATGACTTATTTCCACTTCACAGCAGCAATGAGCATCTCGAGAAAATAATCTAGAAACATGAAATCCTAACACTATTTGAGAAATAAATAGGAAGATTCAGTAAGAATTCCGGCCATACAGACTGGGTTGGCATTTCAGTTTCACCCTACCATGTACTGTGTACTGTGAGTGAGTCTGTCTCGTCATCAGTAAAATGGGGTAAAGAAGGCCCTAAATAAACCATAAGCTATGAGTACAGTAATTGTTTTACTCATGTCTGTCTCTCCAGCACCTAGTAGAATCTCTAGCAGATGGTAGGCACTCAACAATGTCGAATGAATTAATTTTAAATTGATTTCATCTCCAGAAGAGCAGAGGCTCCCATAATTAAAAGCCTAATATTTGTACTGAAGTAGTGGTTCCCAAATATTAGAGAGCATGAAGATCACTTTGGAAATTTAGTTAAAATCAGGGTTCAGTGGCCCCGCTCCAGAGTTTCGAACTGGGTTGGTCCAGGTTGAAGTCTAGGAATCTGCATTTGATGTATGTCTGCTAGATGATTTGTATAAAAGTAGTTTGAGAACCACACAATTTTAAAAAGCTTTGTCTTTGATCTACAAATAAAATACCAAAACAAAGAATAATTTTTTATGAAACAGAATGTTAGGGAAGAAGAGTTGAATCAAATACCAATCATTATATTGATTTTAACTTAACTAATGTATTCAGCATTTCATAATTTCCTGCATTTCCTCATGCACCTCTACATTCATAGCCATTAAACTGGGGAAAGGCAACTCCTCTGTCTGCAGCAGAGGCAGATGGCTTGATATTTTATTGGTAGATCACAGAGGTTGCTTTTATTTCCTTATGAGTCTTGGGCTCTTAGGTTAAGTACCATACGAGGTAGGTGGCTTGCATTTAAGAACCATCTCATTCATCTTCAAACACTAGACTCATTTGTCACAGTTAGAGGCTTGCAGAATCTAAGACCAAGAGAAGGGAAATGGTGAGCCAAGTCTTCAGCACTATGTAAAAGATTCTCTTTCTCTGCGTGTTTTATGAGTGTGTAGAGTTGAATGTGCACAAGGTAAATGCTTGTATGATGGGCCGTCACTGGGTAGTTACAGATACCTTTTAACATTGTAAATGATGTAAATGTTTTTCAGGAGGAAGGAAACAAAACTTAGACCGCAGATTCCTATTAACCAAAGAGGACTTTTTATCCAATTTTGACATTTTTAAGAAAGTAAGTTGCTTTCTTTCTCCTTACATTAATAAGACCGTGCTTTTATTACCAGGATAGCATACTAGATAGTCCTTGGACTCTCTTTTGAACTCTGATGGGCAAGGAAAATATTTGCCCTATTCTTTGATTTCTATTGTATATCTTGTCTTCAGTAGATGGCAAAGCTGATGTAGAGGGAAAAAAGCAGTAACAATTATTTAGAATTGAATAGTTCCTTTTTTTGCTAATCACTGTTAACATTTTCTTTTAGAAGGAGCATATTTTAAGCTATAAATCTCACCCGGTAGAAGATGGTGGAACTGATAATCCTGCCTTCAACCATATTGAATTGAACTTCCCAGATCAAAGTGGCAAGATGAGTGGGACTTATTTGTGAAGCATCTGTGATACTAGATGATCTTAAACAGTGACTCAGTTACATATGTTTCCTAAGATAATTGGACCAGATTTGGATTTCTTTTTGGGGGCAGGGTTCGATAATGAGTGAAGTTTTGGGGGAGCCTTTTGGGGGTAAAATTTTATTGAAACAAAGTGCTGACTCTTCACTTACTATATTCATTAACTGATGCTACTCTGGAGTTAAGAATTTCAGCATCAGCATTTTCCTTTATTTCTCTTTTATTTTCATGAAGATATCATTGTGAAAGTTATGACCACATATTGCTAAAGGATTAATATACACATATACACACCTACTTGATGGTCAAAAAAGAGTATTTTAAATTTGGGCATTATTAAAAATATTTTCCATGCATTTGTTGCTAGCATATAAGTTTTGGGGTTTCCCAAAATCAGATATAATACTGAAAAGACCTTTTGTCTTTCTACAACATATTGTATTTTTAGGAAACAGTGAGGTGACAAATCCATGTTGTCTAGATCTTTGCTTCTCACTGATCCATATCAGTCCTATCAGGGAGCTTATTAACTCTGGAACCAATTCTGGCTCAGGAAGGTGGTAATCAAGAAGCATCCTGTTTGGGAGAGAACATGGGCCCAGTGATCAAGGTCTTTTTGGTTCTACTTATCTATTCTTGTGCCTTTTTGCTAATTATCTACAACTCCTGGCCATTGGCTGTTTATATTGCCTTACACCCCAGTTCTTATATGCAATCTCAATTTCTGACCCATTAGCTCAGATTTTGTTGTACACTTTACTGTTCTTGTCTTCCTAGTTTTCTATTTACTATGTTACCTTGGACTTGTATATGTCTCGAAATACCCAGTGTGAATCATGCTACCCCTGATCCTGGTTTACGAAGTCACGGACTATAAATTAGAAATCCTATGAGCCTGATACTGACTGAAGTATTTACAACATAAGTACTTACGGATTTGGTCACCCAAGAACATTTACATGATTAAAATGGTTAAGTTCCATGGAATTGCATGATTATGTTGAATGATACTAATTTGAATGTCAACTAATTTGCAGTCAGTTGAATTTAAGGGTACATACATATGCTTAGAAGTCTTGAATTCTAGTGTATTCACCCATTTAAAGACCTACATTACATAGGTAAACACACTACTTTTTTTTTAATGTTCTGAATTACCAACTATCTGCTTTGTTTCATGCTTTAAAATTTCAAGTAGAAATCTCAAAGTTTATTTTGTTTATCTTGCTACATTTCCAGCTAAGGGTTTGGTCACAGACTTTTATCAATAACATTTTTTTTCTACAGTTCTTGCATTAGATACTGTTTAGAAATGTGTTTCTTTGTTTGTTTGCCTTACAATATTTTAAAATAATATGAGGAACATTTAGGTACATTAAATAGGTTTTAGAATTAAATACTTTTTTGCTTATTTTCTGATATTTAGGTAAGTATGCTCTGTACTTTTAATGGTTGCCAACTGAAAACATGAAGCAATAAAAAAAAATAGGAAGTAGCATTTATCTAAAGAAAGATTTATGTAACATTTAAATTAATGATGTGTTAATATATTTCATATGTGTATAGATGTTATTTTTTAATCAATATGTTTGTAAGCATATATCAAACTTTGTAAATCTTTCTACAATTTTTAATAAGTAGGGAGATATCACTTATTTGTTTAATGCAAGTGTGATTTGAACTATTGTTATTTATTTAGTAAGTGTAAATGCACATGTGTGTAGAATGCTTCAGTTTTGGAAATCAAAGTCCAGTTATACAAATTTTTCCTTATCTACAAAGATTATGCCACATGTTCTTAATGATATGATACTTCTATTCTTGTGCACTTTATTTAACCAAATACATCTTTGTGACTTTGGGAACTGTTTGGTATTTTACCTTTATGAACACATAAGAGTGCCAGACCACATTCTTAAGAAATCAAATTACTGTTATTAATTATGAAAAAATCATTTATCTTATCTGAATCTTTGGATAAAACCACAAAGAAGTAAAACATTAATATATCATAGTGTGAATGAAATAATCTAATGTTCTTAATTACTTCTGAATCACAACAGTCCCAACAGGAGGGAAAAGCCACATAAGTAGTCTATTTTCATTTTGTCATTGACAGATTATATGACCTTGAATTTATCCTTAATCTCCTCTAATGATGGAACTCTAAACACTTAACTACCTCACAGAAATAATGTGAGTATAAAAGATTAGATAGCACTTTATTAGCTCAAATAGTATTACTTAAAATTTTAATATGCTTGGAAATAAAAATTTGAGACAAAGGTTACTTGTTTAAAAAAAAAGACAAATTGTTAAGAATTTGCAATGTAATGATGTGGATATAGTTCCATCTCTAAAAAATATGTGCTGTAGAAAAACTGAACTATATTTAGGAATCAGCAGGATTATTCAGAGAGAATGGAAACTTTACTTTAAAAAAAAGCAACCAATATATTCACTCCATAGAGAAATGGCCAATCATATTCACTCCATAGAGAAATGAAACTTTTATATGTAGGATATAAATGGTATAAATGTATATTCATCTATTTGATTGCTTATGTATTAATTTTTTCTCTAGACCAGTGGTTCTAATGGGGCAGTTTTACACCTGCATTTGGACATTTGGAAATATCTGGACATTTTTGGTGGTCACAGTGGTGATGAGGTGCTACTGGCATCTAGTGGATAGAATTTAGAGTTACTACTAAATATCCTGTGATACATAGGACAACCCCTCTTCACAACAAAAAATGATCCTACCCCAAGTATCAATAGTGTTGAGTTTAAGAAATCCTGCCCTAGAGGTTAGGGTTGCAATCTTGATTTTCCTGAAGTCACACATGCTGGTTTTATTCCTTTAGAGAAATTGCCTTGACTCTTCTATCTGATCATTCTCATCTACAGGGGAGGATTAAAGTGTCACTGGAATACACAATGTTAGGATACAGGATAATAACCATATATTTTCTTAGTATTTTGAAAATATTAAGGAATATAAAATGTGAATAATTATGAAAACAACTTTTATGAAGGTTTCATTTTGCAACATGATTTCCAACATTAACATATATTAGGATGAAGGAAATATTAAATACATGAATATGAAGATTTCATAATTTTGCTTTACCTATGAATATCCCAGAAAGTAGTTTATTTGTTAACAACCTATCCATGATATACACACAAGGGACAGGGATAGGGTTAAGATCAGGAGAATGACTCACTGTGTCAATTCTTATAGGAAATTCTTAGTTTTTCCCAATAATAGTTGTTGATACAGAGTCAACTGAGTGCATGCAGTTACTGAAAATTCACCACATAATTTAGTTACTGTAAAATTTACTTTTATATTTAAGTTATGTGCCCATTGTGAAAAATCTTGAGGGAATTGAACATTATAATGTAAAACAAGTTTGCATTTCTGATTTTTCAGCTTGCTGATTAAACTCTCCACAAGTGTCTTTGCAGTTGTCTGTTCTTGGAGAAGAAAATGTCAAAATGAATATAATTAAGTTCATCAGCTTTTACAGAGAATTATTTCCACTCTACCACAAAAGGACTCTTTCTGTATACTACATTCAGATTATAAAAGAATAAGCAAATAAACATGCAGAACTTTTGTTGAAGAATATTTTATGCGTTGAGTGATTAACATTGTATTTGAAAATAATAAATCACATCTTCAGTCGTGAAAATTTCTTAGCCATTATTTCTTTGAATATTCTCCCCCTCCCATTTTCTCTGTCCTGTAACTCTTTAACTCCTATTAGAGGAACAGCATACCTCTTTATCCTATCCTCCATGTCTCCTAATCTGGTTCATATTTTCTATATAAAATTTAAAAATTTCAGGATACATCACATACATATATATGAAAGGTCACTTTCTTTCTGGCTTTCCCTACTCTGCTACTTAATTTGTCCATTGAATTTTCCATTTCAATGACTTTATTTTCTTCATTTTCAAAGTTGGATGTGCTTTTTCAAAATTTTCAGTTTCCTATTCTTTCCTAACTGGATTCTTTCATTGTGATTCCAAACTATTCTTTTTTTTTTTTTTTAAAGATTTTATTTATTTATTTGACAGAGAGAGAGGGAGATCACAAGAAGGTGGGGGTGGGTGGGGGGGATGGGAAGCAGGCTCCCTGCTGAGCAGAGAGCCCAATGTAGGGCTCCATTCCAGGACCCTGAGATCATGACCTGAGCTGAAGGCAGAGGCTTAACCCACTGAGCCACTCAGGTGCCCCCCAAACTATTCTTTTATCGCTAATAATTTTAACCATATTTATTTCTCTTATGCTATTTGAAATTCTTGATGTGCTAATTCTTCTACTTGTTCCTTTGCTTACTTTTCACCATGGTGGTTTCTTTCCTTATATAGTTGAACATTTAACTGAAAGTTTATCTTCAGTAGGGGTTGTACTTTTTCTAGTGAGCGTTCCTTGGGCTCCAGTTAGTGAAAGTCTTTACAGAGAAGTTTTAGATCAGCTTTGGCTGTGCCCATGTTTTAATTGCCTTCTACCAATCTTACTTCATTATCTCAGGTTAGGACTTCTGTCTTAGGTTCACAGTATCAGTTTTCATCCTCTATCCATAGATGGCACAGGGTTTAGGGTTGGAGCCTCAAGTAATTTGTTCTCCATCAAAGACTTGGAGAGAGGCAAACTTTCTTTAAAATTCCCTTTTAAATAATGGGGCAGTTCTTCAAGGCTTCAGGCTTTTGGTGATATTTGCAATAGAGTTCTCACTCTCACATTCTGGAAGCAGAAACCTCATCTTAGTCCACACGAGGGCCCATAAACTCATTAGGAACTATACCTTCATAGGTTATTCAACACCTGTTTGACTTTTTTTTTAATTGAGGTAAAACTGATTTATAATTAGTTTTAGGTGTACCACATAATTTGGCATTTGCCTATACTGCAAAGCGATCACCAGAATTACTCTCCGTCACCATACAGTTGCCCCGACACCCTTTTTGCCCACCTCCCAACCCCCTTCCTCTCTAACAACCGTCAATCATTTTTCTTTTCAATATTGGGACCTGGTGTTTCCCTTTTCATCCTTTTTAAAAAAAATATGTATTTGTTTATTTGACAGAGAGAGAGAGAGAGAGAGAGATAACAAGTAGGCAGAGAGGCAGGCAGAGAGATAGGGAGAAGCAGGTTCCCCGCTGAGCAGAAAGCCTGATGTGGGGCTCGATCCCAGGACCCTGAGATCATGATCTGAGCTGAAGGCAGAGGCTTAACCCACGGAGCCACCCAGGCGCCCCTCCTTTTCCATTCTTACAAGTTTGATTATGTATTAAAGTTTTTATTTTGTGACATTTTATCCAGAGTTTCTGTATGTTTCTAGCAGGAAGGGGCCCCATCTGTATGAGTACAGACCACAATTTTTTGAAGGTTCTGTTATTATTATTATTTTCATTTGCTTAATCCTGGGCTGTGGAGGCATGAGGAGATGTTCATCACGCATAGCAGTGCCAAAACAATCTGAAAAATGTGATAATCTGTTATAAACTGAACATGTGAATCCTGAAGTATGTGGAGAGTCTTTTGTTTTTATATAAAAGCTTTATGGAGATATAATTCACACATCATACCATTTGATGGTATGGTATTCAATCCATTTGAAACATACAATTTAGAGACCACTATATTCCCAGAATTATACAGCCATTGTCACAATCATAGAACATTTTCATCACCCACAAAAGAAACCCCATATCCATTGTAATCACTCCCCATTTTCTCCCAGTCCCCTTAGCCCAAGTGGCCACTAATCTAATTTCTGCCTCTACAGATTTGTCTATTCTGGACATTTCATATATATGAAATCACAGAATATGTGGTCTTATGTGACTGGCTTCTTCCACATAGAATGTTTTCAATGTTTACCCATGTAGCATATATCAATACTTCATTCATTTTTGTGGCCTTATAATATACCATTGTATGGCTATACCACATTTTATTTATCCATTTCTCAGTTGAAATACATGTTGTTTCAATATGTTTCTATTACCAATGGTGCTGCTCTGAACACTGTGTGCAAGTCTTTGTGTGGACATATGTTTTCACTTCTCTTGAGAATGTATCTAGTGTGGAATTGCTGGGTCATATAGTAACTCTACGCTTGACCATTTGAGAAACTGACAGACTGTTTTCCAAAATGGCTGCACCATTTTACATTTTTATCAGCACTATCTGAGGGTTCCAACTTCTCCACATCTTGACGAGTGCTTATTATTAACTATATTTTTTATTATAGACATTCTGGTGGGTGTGGAGTGGTATCTCATTGTGGTTTTGATTTACATTTCCTTGATAGTGATGTTGAACATCTTTTTATGTTTATTGGTCATCTGTACGTCTTCTTTGGAGACATGTCTATTTAGACCATTTGACCATTTTTTTAGTGGCTTGTCTTTTTATGATTGAGTTGTAAGAGTTTTTTGCATATTCAAGATTTGTCTCTTATCAGATAAATTATTTGCAAACATTTCTTCCATTCCAAGGGTTGGAGAAATTTTAAAAAAATTTTTTTTATTATAAACATATAATGTATTATTAGCCCCAGGGGTACAGGTCTGTGAATCACCAGGTTTACACACTTCACAGCACTCACCATAGCACATACCCTCCCCAATGTCCATAACCCCACCACCCTCTCCCTCCCCCTCTCCCCCCAGCAACCCTCAGTTTGTTTTGTGAGATTAAGAGTCTCTTATGGTTTGTCTCCCTCCCGATTCCATCTTGTTTCATTTAGGAGAATTTTATTTTAATTGAAAGTGAGTTACAGAGAAAAGTAATTTGCAAGCTAAAAAGAAGTAAATATAATATGATTTTAGAAAAACATAAAGCCTCCTATTCATATACTTAAGGCAGAGTAGGAAAACATGATGTTTCAATAAGTAAGGCATGTAGAGTACAATGCAATTTATTGTCACGGCCAGCACGACAAATCGACCAGGAACGTGAGGGTAAGAGGATGGTGAAAAGAAATTAAGAGACAGATGGTGGCAGGAGGAGCACTGAGGAGGATGTCCAACAGTGCCGATTTTATTCCACATCTTATAATCATTTATAAGGCAGACCACAATAGGAGGAGTAATACATCGGTATCTAGTCAGATAACCGCAAGTTCCTATAACAAGTTTACATTAACTACAAACAAATCTCGTGATGCCAGGTAGTCACGGCTAATGCCATTAGCTACTATTGATGCAAGACAATCGACCAGGGAGTGGGTTATGGGAAGTACAGGAACAACAAGGACCAACTAAGAATATATGACCCTGACCACATTGTTCCCTTCTGTAGGGAGAATGGGTGGGAAGTCACATAGGCGAGCACACGACACGTAGCACAGACCCTTTCTCAGTGTTACTCAACTTTCCTGTCCTTAACCCCTTATCAAGGCGTCCGGACTTTAAAGGAGACATAAGTCAGGGCCTAGTTTGAGCCACGACTCCAACCATGCCGTAGCCTCCAACAATTTATAATAGAACCAGTAGTGAAGACAGATGGCGGGGGCGGAGGAGAAAAGAGGTAGAGAGACATGGCATCACTGTGTAACACTGGGTAGAAGCTGGGATACCTAGGCAAAGGCAAGACTGCAAAAAAGTGGTAAGAATCAAGGAGTTCCTTGGTTTCAATGTTGGATAGTTGGGATGCCTGGGTGTTTCAGTTAAGTGTCTACCTTCAGCTCAGGTCATGATCTCTGGGTCCTGGGATTCAGCCCCCCATCAGGCTCCCTGCTCAGTGGGGAGTCTGCTTTTCCCTCTGCCCCTCACCCTGCTCATGCTCTCTTTCTCTTTTTCTTTTTCTCTCTCTTTAAATAAATAAATAAATAAACATCTTAAAAAAAACAAAACAAAACAATGTTGGAGAGGCAAGGGTCTGGCTCAAGGAGGCCATCTACAGGGGAAGTAATCAAAGAAGAAAGGTATATGAGGAGGTTCTGAGGGAAGTATAGTGGTGAGTTATTCAGAAAATTAACCAATGACCTCCCCTACTCCCTGGAGCATTCTGTTGCCTCCTTGGCTCTTCTTCCCATTCAAATAATCAGGTCTTTGCTATTTATAAATCAGGGAAGGGAGGCTTCAGGAAATACCAGAGAAAAGAGATATTTCTTCTTGGCTTCTGAGTGTCAGAAGTCTAGCCTCTTAGGTTGATAAGGATAAAATATCTTAGAAGGTAAGAGCTTGGTTCTGGAACTCCTAGAGTACAAATTGACCCCCTAAGCTGCAACAGTCAGAAGGAAGCAGTGAGAATTAATATATTGATGAGCCAGGGAGGAAGGGTTTCTCTGTTCTACTCTCTGTGCTGAGCCAGGGATGGCAGCAGCAAACCACCATAGGCTTATGTAGTTTGAAAACCAATACAACCCATGCTCCAGCTCCTGGTTAGAGCTTAAAGCCATAAGACCCCACTACATACTTAGCTAAGTGGTATGTCTGGGCAGGCATGAGGCCTTGGAGTGTTAAAAAAAACTTTACCATGTTTCTTAAGCACTGAAGCAGGAATTACTGTATGAGTTGTCCAGATGAATAGGACTTTAAATAGTGTCCCAATTTCCTACAATCTAGTGTAGTAGAAAAGCAACATAATGATTTCTAAGCTCCCAAGGGCAACAAGGAGGTAAGGAAGGAAACCCTTTTGGGAATTAGGCTCAAATAGGCTAAGACCTACTTAGACTAGCAATAAAGGATTTTATGGTTTCTGAACAGAACACGAATATTATAAGCTTAGACAATTAAAAAAAAAACGACTAAGCAGGTGAAGAAGTGGTGACGGTAGGCAGAAATACCTTTCTCTTTTTATAGCAAGTAGTCAACACTGTTGTTAAAAATTGATTTCAGTCTCTTAATGCTTTTCATGATCTCTTTTCTTAAATTTAGTCATCTGTGTTCACTGCTGTATCTTAGCATCCAGAACAGTCTGGCCCAATAAATTCTTATTGAATGAATGAATCTATACAATTCCTACTTCTTAAAACTTTCATCCACCTTTTGGTTTGTTTTTAAGTGAACATCACTTATTTCATTCCTTGAGAAGTAGAGTCTGAGATCGAGTTTACTGTGTTTAATGTTTATTAAGGAGAGCCTCTAGGATTAACACCTATGTAAGGAAGACTGAAAATGCAGATTTGGACAGAGGTGGAGTTTAAACTGCAGCATTGATCCAAAGACAGTTCCCCCAAGAGATTCTGAAGTGAGGAGAAGTTACCCCACATTGGGCCAAGACAGCCAGCAGCCAGACTTTCATATTCACTCAGTTAGTCACTGAGTGGGGCTGTCACGGGAAGGAGTGTGGTCATGGAGCAGGTGATCCTCTGCAATGAGGCAATTATGAAGGGGCCAAGTTATAAAGGTTGTCTGGCTTTACCACTTCCAATGCAATGGCAAGAAGTCCTTCCCTGAAGGAGGAGCTCAGCAGTGTACTACAGTGTGAAATTCATGAGGTAACTTTGTCTTAGAGAAGTTAAATCAGTAACCCAAGTTCATACACCTTGGATCTGAACTTAGTTTTGTCTGACTCCAGAGCCTATAATCTTAATATTTTTGCTCATTGTGCATATTAATGTAAGCTCATTCCTAAATTTGTGAGGGTGAGGGGTTGGAGTTGGGAGAACTTATTCTCAGGCTCCTGGGTTGATACAAAGTGCAGGTCAAGGTGAAAGACCTTTTGTGGCACTGATCAATCCTTCAAGAAATGCCCAGTGCTCTGCTTAGCTAGGAAGCTGTAGTAGAGGTGCTTTGTATTGAATGATACAATTAACTGGTAACTGCTAGGGTACTAAGACCCGAGTTTAAAATTGCTACCCACCGAACTTTCCACCAGAGTGATGTTCTCTAAAATGTTACACAGAGAAAACTGATTAAATTCAGCTTGAATTGTAGAGCATATTAAAGGAATTCAAATTTTAGCAAAATATTCACCAGATCAGTAGTTTTCAAAGAGTGGTCCCTAACTAACAGTATTACTACCACCTGGGTACTTGTAATAATTAAAATTCTCTGGCTCACCTAAATCAGAAATGGTGGTGGTAGGGTCCGGGTGATTCTGATGCATACTAGAATTAGTTTGAGAACTACTGAACTAGATGATAATGATAATTAGGAAAACAAACTGGGTTTATGACTAGTAAACAAACTGTGTATGAATGATACCTTTGAAAATTGTTCAAATATTTATTTTGTTCACAGTAATTTCTTGGCATATTTGACTTCAGCCCTTCCATATCATCACAATTTCCTAATTAGTGAGGTCTGAATTAACAAAAGTTAAAGATTACCTCGTTGGGGGCTAGGCAAGCTGTAGTGCAGCTCTACAGAGTAACCATTAATAATGGCTTTGGTATTTACCCTTCTCTAGTAGAGGATTGAGTATATCAAGTATTCAAAACCACTCATATAATGAAAGTGTTGTTAAGCAAGCCTTCTTAAATTTTTTTGTTAAATATTATAAAACTGGTATAAAATTTGGACAATCAATGGGAAATCTGGAGAAGTTACTCAGTATCTGTTGGAAAATCAGTAGCTGTCATTTAAATGTCGGTGACTTTAACTTCTTCGCTAGAGTATTAAAGGTAAAGTCTTACACTTGTCCCCTTCATGATGAAATGTGTTTACAGGAAGTGAGTTTAAATTGATTGCGTGTCATAATAACAATGGCTCCCTTTTAGTTTCATTTATTTTAAGAAGCACTGATCACTTGACTGTCGGCATCACACTCTGTTAGGCTTTTAGAAAGGTGAAGGTATGGTTCTTTACCTCTTTACTTAGATGCTATGTGAGGACATAAGATAGACATGCATATACTAGCTGAGGAAAAAGTCTGAGTGAATGGGGCAGATTGTTTGATAGGAGACTTTGGTAAAGATGGATAGGACTTGTTGAGAGACGTATCTGTGGAACAGTTGGAATTTGAGCTAGACCTTGAAGCTAGAGATTATTTGAATATGCAAAGAAGAGAGGAAATATGTTTCATCAGGGAGTGTGGTATACAGACAAAGAGTATAAGGAAAGCTTTGGAAAGAGTGAAGGCACTTCCTCTTCTTGAGGATATGAGGAGGTGGACCTGGCTAGCATGGAGATTGGACTAAAGTGAAGAAAGTTGTGTAAGTAGGGTGGCCAGCTCTGAAGGCCAAGATGAAACATTAGGTTTTTTTACTAGCACTTTCCTGAGAATCATTTGAGGTTCTGGAGTGTTGAATCTAGAAGGGTCTGCTGTCTGCCAGGGGCATGTCACTACATTCTTAATCTGTCCCTGCTGTACATTTGAATAATATATTTAGAATGCTGACACTGAATCAAAAAGGGAAGGATAAATGGGTTTCGATTTCCTTTAAGGACCTCTACAAAGTGTATGGTCCATTTGTAGAAAGATTTCCATTTAAAAAATCAGCTAAAAATAACATTTTGTGAGTTCCAAGATGGACCATCTTTGCTAACTATTTGGATAACTTTATATCTAGAATCACTACTTTCTTGAAGGATCCAGATGGCTTGAAGTTTTAATGAAGATTACAGTGTTGAAATAGGATATTTCTAATATTCTAGTTTTAGGAAGACTTATAAGATTCAGTAGATTAGAAAATCCTCTTAAATTATGGCATATTCATTATGCTTTATATATAAAATATTCCACCATCAAGACTGGGAAAGAAAGTTCATCATAAATATTTGCTAATATTTTGATGGTTATATTACTTGTTTTTGCATGCATTCATCCAATAGGCATCTGACTTCTTTTTTTTATTTTTCTAGTTTATTGAGATACAATTGGCATACAGTGCTATATAAATTTAATGTGTACAGCATAATGATTTGACTTACATATATTGGAATTATTTAAGTTTAGTTAACATCTGTCATCTCATATAGAAACAAAAAAATTTTTAAATGTTGTTTTCCTTATAACTTTTAAGATCTACTCTATTAAAAACTGTCAAATATCCCATAAAACAGACTGTCAAATGTCCCATAAAACAGTATTAACCAAAGTCTTCTTATTGTACCTTATATCCCTAGTACTTATTTATCTTTTAAAAGATGAGATATAATTGATACATTTTATTGGTTTTGTATGCTACATAATCCAGTATTTATATATATTGTAAAGTGATCACAGTAACTCTAGGAGTAACTCTAACTCCACATCTACTTATAATTTTAAGATGAATTTAAGATTTATTTAGCAACTTTCAAATATGCAATATAGTATTATTAACTATAATCACCATGATATCTATATATAATATCCCCAGGACTTACTTATTTTATAAATTTGTTTATAAAATATTAAAAAGTTATTTTATAAATAAATTTGTACTTTGTGACCACTTCACTCATCACCATCCCCCTCCTCTGACTACCATCAATCTGTTCTCCTTATCTATGAGTTCAGTTGTTGGGGTTTTCAGGGGTTTGTTTTTTAGATTCCACATTTAAGTGAGATTATATAGTATGTCCATCTTTTTCTGACTTATTTTGCTTAGCCTAATGTCCTCAAGGTCCACACATGTTGTTGTTGCAAATAGTAACATATAAATATATATATATATATATATACACACACACACATACACACATATATATACATAGCTATATATGTGTATATAGATATCTCATATTTTCTTTACCATTCATTCATCAATAGACATTAAGGTGGCTTCCATGTCATTGCTATTATAAATAATTCCATAATAAACATGAGTGTGCAGATCTTTTTGACTTAGTGTTTTTGTTTTCTTTGGATAAAATCCCAGCAGTAGAATTGTTAGATCATAATAGTAATCATATAGTAGTTCCATTTTCAAGTTTTTGAGAAACCTCCATACTGTTTTCCATAGTGACTATACCAATTTTATTCCCACCAACAGTACACAAATGTATTTTCTCTATATCCTCACAACACTTGTTTCTCTTCTATGTGATAATAGCCATTCTAACGGGTGTGAGGTGATATCTTCTTGTGGTTTTGATTTGCATTTCCCTGATGACAGTGATGTTGAATACTTTTTCATGTATCTGTTGGCCATCTGCATGTCTTTGAAAAAATGTCTATTCAGATCCTTGGCTGATCTTAATTAGATTTTTTATGATTATTGTATTAGTTATTTTTTAATGGAAGTATAAATAGCATACAATATTATATTAGTTTCAGGTGTAAAACATATTGTTTTAACAAGTCTATATATTATTCAATACCATGATAATTGTAGTCACCATCTGTCACCATACAATGTTATTACACTATTATTGACTATATTCCCAGTGGAGTACTGTATTTTTTATCTTCATGACTAATTTTATAACTGGAAGTTTGTACCTCTTAAGCTCTTTTATATATTTTACCCATATTTCTACCCACCTCCTCTCTGGCAACCACTAATTTGTTCTCTGTGTTTAAGGGTCTGCTTTCTTGTTTGTTTGTTTCCTTGTTTTATTTTTTAGATTCTACATACAAGTGAAATCATATGATATTTGTCTTTCTCTGACTTTTTCCACTTAGCATAATAACCTCTAGGTCCATTCATGTTATCACAAATGGCAAGATCTCATCCTTTTTATGGCTGAATAATATTCTATCATATATACACTATGCCTTTATCCATTCATCTATCAATGAACACTTGAGTTGTTTCCATATCTTGGCTATTGTAAATAATCCTGCAATATACATAGGAATGTCCATATTTTTCAAATTGGTGTTTTTGCTTTCTTCAGTAAACATTCAGTAGTGGACATATTTGATCACATTATATTTCTATTTTTAATTTTTAAAAGAACTTCCATATTGTTTTCCATAGTGGTTACACCAGTTTACACTCTCACTAACAGGGCACAAGAGTTCCTTGTTCTCCACATCCTTGCCTACATTTGTTATTCATTGTCATTTTGATTCTAGTTGTTTTGACAGGTATAGAGTGGTATCTCAATGTGGTTTCAATTTGCATTTCTGATATTTAGTAATTGTAGTCTAATAGTTAATTTTTGTCCTTACTTCCCATGCCTTAGGATACATGTGGAAGAATGTTGCTAATGCCCATGTCTAAGATATGGAGTTTTATGGTCTCATATTTAGGTCTCACATTTAAGTCTTTAATCCATTTTGAGCTTATTTTTGTGTATGGTGTTAGGGAGTGATCCAGTTTCAGTTTTCTGCATGTAGCTGCTCAGTTTCCCAGCACCATTTATGGGAGAGATAATCTTTCCCTCATTGTATATTCTTGCCTCTTTTGCTATAGATTAATAGACTATATAAGCATGAATTTATTTCTGGGATCTCTATTCTGTTCCATGGATCTATGTGTTTATTTTTGTGCCTGTATCATACTGTTTTGATTATCATATCTGGGTAGTATATGTTGAAGTCTGAGATTATGATAGCTTCAGCTTTGCTCTTTTTTTCTCAAGATTGCTTTGGCTATTCAGGGTCTTTTTGTTCCATACAAATTTTAGTATTATTTGTTCTAGTTCTGTGAAAAATGTTATTGATATTTTGATAGGGATTGCATCTAATCTGTAGCTTGCTTGGGTAATATGAACAGTTGAACAATATTAATTCTTTCATCTATGAGCATAAGATACCTTTCTATTTATGTATGTTATCTTTAGTTTCCTTCATCGGTGTTTCATAGTTGTCAGAGTACAGATCTTTCACCTAGGTATTTCATTGTTTTTGATATGTAATTTTAAATGGGATTTTTTTCTTAATTTCTCTTACTGTTACTTTATTATTAGTTTATAGAAACACAGCAGATTTTTGTATATTAGTTCTGTATCCTGCAACTTTACTGAATTCATTTATTAGTTCTAATAGTTTTTTGGTGTAGTCTTTAGGGTTTTATATATATAGTATCATGTCATCTGCAAATAGTGACAGGCATTTAGATGCCTTTTTTTAAAAAAAATCAGTTTTATTTTTTCAGGGTTCCAAGAGTCATTGTTTATGCACCACACCCAGTGTTCCATGTAATACATGCCCTCCTTAATACCTATCACCAGGATCTCCCAATCCCCTGCCCCCCTCCCCTCCAAAACCCTCAGTTTGTTTCTCAGAGTCTACAGTCTCTCGTGGTTCATCTCCCCCTCTGATTTCTTCCAACTCATTTCTCATCTCCTTCATCCAATGTCCTCTGTGTTATTCTTCATGCTCCACAAGTAAGTGAAACCATATGATAATTAGCTTTCTCTGCTTGACTTATTTCACTCAGCATAATCTCTTCCAGTCCTGTCCATGTTGATACAAAAGTTGGGTATTCATCCTTTCTGATGGAGGCATAATACTCCATTGTATATATGTATCATATCTTCTTTTTCCATTTGTCTATTGGAGGACATCTTGGCTCTTTCCACAGTTTGGCGACTGTGGTCATTGCTGCTATGAACATTGGGGTACAGATGGCCCTTCTTTTCACTACCTCTGTATCTTTGGGGTAAATACCCAGTACTGCATTGCATGGTTGTGGGGTAGCTCTATTTTTAATTTCTAAGGAATCTCCACACTGTTTTCCAAAGTGGCTGCACCAACTTGCATTCCCACCAACAGTGTAAGAGGGTTCCCCTTTCTCCACATCCTCTCCAACACTTGTTGTTTACTGTCTTGTTGATTTGGGGCATTCTAACTAGTGTAAGGTGGTATCTCAATGTGGTTTTGATTTGAATCTCCCTGATGGCTAAGGATGATGAACATTTTTTCATGTGTCTGTCAGCCATTTGTATGTCTCCTTTGGAGAAGTATCTGTTCATGTCTTCTGCCCATTTTTTGATTTGATTATCTGTTTTTTGGGTGTTGAGTTTAAGATTTCTTTATAGATCCTGGATATCAGCCCTTTGTCTGTAGTGTCATTTGCGAATATCTTCTCCCATTCCATGGGTGGGTCTTTGTTTTGTTGACTCTTTCCTTTGCTGTGCAGAAGCTTTTGATCTTGATGAAGTCCCCAAAGTTCATTTTTGCTTTTGTTTCCTTTGCCTTTGGAGACATGTCTTGAAAGAAGTTGCTGTGGCCGATGTTGAAGGGGTTGCTGCCTATGTTCTCCTCTAGGATTTTGATAGGTCCCTGCCTCACATTGAGGTCTTTAATCCATTTTGAGTTTATCTTTGTGTATGGTGTAAGAGAATGGTCAAGTTTCATTCTTCTATACATAGCTGTCCAATTTTCCCATCACCATTTATAGAAGAGACTGTCTTTTTCCCACTGTGTATTTTTTCCTGCTTTGTCAAAGATTATTTGACCATAGAGTTGCGGGTCCATATCTGGGCTCTCTACTCTGTTTCCCTGGTCTATGTGTGCTTTTGTGCCAATACCATGCTGTCTCTGTGATCACAGGTTTGTAATAAAGCTTCAAATCCGGCAACGTGGTGCCCCCAGTTTTGTTTTTCTTTTTCAACATATCCTTAACAATTTAGTGTCTCTTCCAGATGCCTTTTATTTCTTGCCTTATTGTTGCTACTAAGACTTCCAGTACTATGTTGAATGAAAGTGGTGAGAGATAACATTCTGGTCTTGTTCCTAATCTTAGAGGAAAAGCTTTCAGTTTTTTATCAATGAGTCTGAGGTTTGCTGTGGCTTTTTCCATATAGGGCCTTTATTATGTTGAGGTGTATTTTCTCTAAACCCACTTTGAGAGTTTTTATCATGAATGTATGTTGTATTTTGTCAAATGCTTTCTTTGCATCTATTGAGATGATCATATGCTTTTTATCTTTTCTCTGGTGAATGTGATGTATCACATTGGTTGATTTGTGAATATTGAACCACCGTTGTATCCCTGGGACAAATACTGCTTGAAAAACCTTGAAAGTTTTTTTTTATTGTATTGTTGAATTCAGTTTGCTAATATTTTGTTGAGGGTTTTTGCATCTATATTCATTGGAATATTGACCTATAAT
This sequence comes from Enhydra lutris kenyoni, assembly GCF_002288905.1. Lineage (NCBI taxonomy): Eukaryota > Metazoa > Chordata > Mammalia > Carnivora > Mustelidae > Enhydra > Enhydra lutris. The sequence goes on from NW_019154091.1 coordinate 3,593,161, forward strand.
TTTATTTTTTTGAAGGGTTTTCTCTTTTTGTTTAATTCCAGTATAGTTAACATACAATGTTATTATTAGTTTCAGGTATACAATATAGTGATTCAACAATTCTATACATTACTTAGTGCTTATCATAAAAAGTGTACTTTTCAGTTCCCATCACCCATTTCACTCATTCCCTCACCCACCTTCCTTCTGGTAATGAGCAGTTTGTTCTTTATAATTAAGAGTGTGGTTCTTGGGATGCCTGGGTGGTACAGTTGGTTAAGTGTCTGCCTTTGGCTTGAGTTATGATCCCAGGGTCCTTGGATCGAGTCCCACCTCAGGTTCCTTGCTCAGCGAGGAGACTGTTTCTCCCTCTGCCTCCTCTGCCTGCCACTTCCCCTGCTTGTGTGTGCCACTTTCTCTATCTCTGACAAATAAATAAATAAAATCTTAAAAAAAAATTAAGAATGGGGGCGTCTGGGTGGCTCAGTGGGTTAAAGCCTCTGCCTTCGGCTCAGGTCATGATCCTAGGGTCCTGGGATGGAGCCCCACATCGGGCTCTCTGCTCAGCAGGGAGACTGCTCCCTCCTCTCTCTTTCTCTGCCTACCTCTCTGCCTACTTGTGATCTCTGTCTGTCAAATAAATAAATTAAAAATAATTTTAAAATTTAAAATTTAAAAAAATTTAAGAATATAATAATAATAATAATAATAATAATAATTAAGAATGTGATCCTTGGGGGCACCTGGGTGGCTCAGTGGGTTAAGCCTCTGCCTTCGGCTCAGGTCCTGATCCTAGGGTCCTGGGATCGAGCCCCGCGTCGGGCTGTCTGCTCAGCAGGGAGCCTGCTTCCTCCTCTCTCTCTGTCTGCCTCTCTGCCTACTTGTGATCTATCAAATAAATAAATAAAATCTTAAAAAAAAAAAAAGAATGTGATCCTTGGTTTGCCTCTCTCTTTTTAAAAATTATTTTCCCTTTGCTCATTTGTTTCTTAAATTCTACATATGAATGAAATCATATGATATTTGTTTTCTCTGACTGACTTATTTCACTTAGCATTATACTCTCTAGCTCCATCAATGACATTGCAAGTGGCAAGATTTCATTCCTTTTAATGGCTGAATAATATTCTCTTATATATTTATATATACACATACCATATCTTCTTTATTCCTCTATCAATGAACACTTGGACTGCTTTCATAATTTGGCTATTGTAAATAATACTGCAATAAACACAGGAGTGCATGTATCCTCTTTAATTAGTGTTCTTGTATTTTGGGGGTAAATATTCAGTAGTGTGATTACTGGATCCTAGGGTAATTCTATTTTTAACTTTTTGAGGAATATCCCTACTGTTTTCCACAGTGGCTATACCAGTTTGCATTCATACCAACAGTACAAGAGCGTTACTTTTACTCTACATCCTTACCAACACCTTTTGTTTCTTGTATTTAGTTTAGCCATTTTGACAGATGTGGGGTGATATTTCATTGTATTTTTGACTTGTCTTTCCCTGGTGATTACTGACATTGAGCATCTTTTCATGAGTCTTTTGACCATCAATATGTCCTCTTTGGAGAAATGTCTATTCATGTCTTCTACCCACTTTTTAATTTGAATATTTGTTTTTTTGAGTAGTGAGTTATATCAGTTTTTTATTTACTTTGGATACTAACCCTTTAATGGGTATATCATTTGCAAATATCTTCTCCCATTCTATAGGTTGTCTTTTAGTTTGTTAATTGTTTCCTTTACTGTGCAGAGACCTTTTGTTTTGGTAGTACCAATTGCTTATTTTTGCTTTTATTTCCCTTTCTTCAGAAGACCTATCTAGAAAAATGTTGGTACTGCCAATGTCATATAAATTACTGCCTGTGCTCTCTTCTAGGATTTTTTTGGTTTGACATTTCATATTTAGTCCATATTTAGGACTTAATCCATTTTGAATTTATTTTTGTGTATGGTGTAAGAAAGTGGTCCAGTTTCATTCTTTTGCATGTTGCTATCTGGCTTTCCCAACACCATTTGTTGAAGAGACTGTCTTTATGCCCATTGCATATTCTTTCCTGCTTATTGATTAATTGACCACAAAATTGTGGGTTTATTTCTGGATTTTCTATGCTGTTCTATTGATCTATGTTTTTTTTTTTTCCAGTACCATAATGTTTTGATTACTACAACTTTGTAATGTAACTTAAAGTCTGGAATTGTGATACCACCAGCTTTGCTTTCCTTTTTCAAGCTTGCTTTGGCTATTTGGTGTCTTTTGTGGTTCCATTTGAATTTTAGGATTGTTTGTTCTAGTTCTATGAAAAATGCTGGTGGTGTTTCAATAGGACTTAAATGTGTAGATTACGTTTTTAATATAGACATTTTAAGAATATTTGTTCTTCCAATCCATGAGTGTGGAATATCTTTCCATTTCTTTGTGTCATCTTCAATTTCTTTCATCAGTGTTTTATAGAGTATAGGTCTTTTATCTCTTTGATTAGGTTTATTATATCTATTATATCTAATAGTGGTTTTTGATTTATGGTTACCATTCAGTTTATATAGAACATCTTCTATATATAGCAGACCATGTTAAGCTTATGGTTGCTAATTTTTTTCCCCTCCACATTTTAGATGTTTGGTATCATCTTTTATACAGTTTTGTGCTTCTCTTGACTGATTTTTTTTACATATTTACATATTTTTTTGTTTTGTGTTTTTTATTTTTCTTAGTCTTATATATGAGTTTTGTTTTCCACTCACAGAGTCACCCTTAACATTTCTTATAGGGCTGGTGTAGTGGTCATGAATTCTTTTCTCTCTTGTTTGGGAAACTCTTTATCTCTCATATAGTGAATGATAGCCTTGCTGAATAAAGTGTTCTTGGTTGCAGCTTTTTCCTTTTAGCATTTTGAATAAATCATGCCACTTTCTTCTGGCCTGCAAAATTTCTGCTGAAAAAGTGGCTGATAGACTTAAGGGGCTTTGCTTGTATGTAACTGTCTCCTTCTCCCTTGCAACATTTAAAATTATTTCTTTAATACATTTATTTTTGCCATTTTAATTACTATGTATCTTGGTGTGGGCTGCTTGGGTTGAATTTGTTGGGGGATCTCTGTGTCTCCTGAATCTGGATCTCTCCCTCCTCAAATTTAGGAAGTTTTCAGCTATTATTTCTTCAAGTACATTCTCTTCTCCCCTTTCCTCTTCTCCTCCTGGAATCCCTATGATGCAAATATTTTTATGCTTGAAGGAGTCACAGAGTTCTCTAAGTCTATTCTTATTATGCAGTATTTGTCTCTCCCCTGTTCAGCTTCATAGGTTTCCACTAATTTATTTTCCAGGTCACTGATACATTCCTTTGCTTCCTGAAACCTACAATTTATTCTATCTATAGTATTTTTTTTAGTTCATTTATTGAGTTCTTCATCTCAGATATATTATTTTTTATCTTTTTAAATTTTTAAAAAAACTTTTATTAACATATAATGTATTATTAGCCCCAGGGGTACAGGTCAGTGAATTGCCAGGTTTACACACTTCACAGCACTCACCATAGCACTTACCTTCCCCAATGTCCATAACCCAACCACCCTCTCCCTACCCCCCTTCCCCCAGCAAGCCTTGGTTTGTTTTGTGACATTAACAGTCTCTTATGGTTTGTCTCCCTCCCGATCCCATCTTGTTTCATTTTTTCCTTCCCTACCCCCCAAATTCCACACTCTGCCTCTCAAATTACTAATATCAGTGAGATCATATGATAATTGTCTTTCTCTGATTGACTTATTTCACTCAGCATAATACCCTCTAGTTCCATCTACATTGTTGCAAATGGCAATATTTTATTTCTTTTGATGGCTGCATATTATTCCATTGTATATATATACCACATCTTCTTTATCCATTCATCTGCTGATGAACATCTAGGTTCTTTTCATAGTTTGGCAATTATGGACATTGCTACTATAAACATTCGGGTGCACATGCCCCTTCGGATCACTACAGTTGTGTCTTTAGGGTAAATACCCAGTAGTGTGATTGCTGGGTCATCATGTAGCTCTATTTTCAACTTTTTGAGGAACCTCCATTCTGTTACCCACAGTAGCTACACGAGCTTGCATTCCCACCAACAGTGTAGGAGGGTTCCCCTTTCTCTGCATCCTCGCCAGCATCTGTCATTTCCTGACTTGTAATTTTAGCCATTCTGACTGCTGTGAGGTGGTATCTCATTTTGGTTTTGATTTGTATTTCCCTGACGCCAAGTGATATCGAGCACTTTTTCATGTGTCTGTTGGCCATCTGGATGTCTTCTTTGCTGAAATGTCTGTTCATGTCTTCTGCCCATTTCTTGATTGGATTATTTGTTCTTTGGGTGTTGAGTTTGTAAATTCTTTATAGATTTTGGATACTAGCCCTTTATCTGATACATTGTTTGCAAATATCTTCTCCCGTTCTATCAGTTGTCTTTTGGTTTTGTTAACTGTTTCCTTTGCTGTGCAAAAGTTTTTGATCTTGATGAAGTCCCAATAATTCATTTTTGCCCTTGTTTCCCTTGCTTTTGGTGATTTTTCTAGGAAGAAGTTGCTGCAGCTGAGGTCAAAGAGGTTGCTGCCTGTGTTCTCCTCAAGGATTTTGATGGATTCCTGTCTCACATTGAGGTCTTTCATCCATTTTTTGTGTGGTGTAAGGAAATGATCCAATTTCATTTTTCTGCATGTGGCTGTCCCATTTCCCCAATACCATTTGTTGAAGAGACTGTCTTTTTTCCACTGGACATTCTTTCCTGCTTTGTTGAAGATTAGTTGACCATAGAGTTGAGGGTCTATTTCTGGGCTCTCTCTTCTGTTCCATTGATCTTTGTGTCTGTTTTTGTGCCAATACCATACTGTCTTGATGATGACAACTTTGTAATAGAGCTTGAAGTCTGGTATTGTGATGTCACCAACTTTGGCTTTCTTTTTCAACATTCCTCTGGCTATTCAAGGTCTTTACTGGTTTCATATAAATTTTAGGATTATTTATTCCATTTCTTTGAAAAATATGAATGGCATATTGATAGGGATTTCATTAAACGTGTAGATTGCTTTAGGTAGCATAGACATTTTCACAATATTTTTTCTTCCAATTCATGAGCATGGAACATTTTTCCATTTCTTTGTGTCTTCCTCAATTTCTTTCATGAGTACTTTATAGTTTTCTGAGTACAAATTCTTTGCTTCTTTGGTTAGGTTTATTCCTAGGTATCTTATTGTTTTGGGAGCAATTGTAAATGGGTTGACTCCTTAATTTCTCTTTCTTCTGTCTTGTTGTTAGTGTATAGAAAAGCAACTGACTTCTGTGCATTGATTTTATATCTTGACACTTTACTGAATTCCTGTACAAGTTCTAGCAGATTTGGAGTGGAGTCTTTTGGGTTTTCCACATAAAGTATCATATCATCTGCAAAGAGTAATAGTTTGACTTCTTTGCCGATTTGGATACCTTTAATTTCTTTTTGTTGTCTGATTGCTGAGGCTAGGACTTCTAGTACTGTGTTGAATCACAGCAGTGATAGTGGACATCCCTGCCGTGTTCCTGACCTTAGTGGAAAAGCTCTGTTTTTCTCCATTGAGAATGATATTCACTGTGGGTTTTCATAGATGGCTTTGATGATATTGAGGTATGTACCTTCTATCCCTACACTTTGAAGAGTTTTGATCAAGAAAGGATGCTGTACTTTGTTAAATGCTTTTTCAGCATCTACTGAGAGTATCATATGGTTCTTGTTCTTTCTTTTATCAATGTATTGTATCACCTTGATTGATTTGTAGATGATGAACCAACCTTGCATCCCAGGAATAAATCCCACTTGGTTGTGGTGAATAATCTTTTAATGCACTGTTGGAGCCTATTGGCTAGTATTTTGGTGAGAATTTTCACATCTGTGTTCATCAAGGATATTGGACTGTAATTCTCTTTTTTGATGGGATCTTTGGTTTTGGGATCAAGGTAATGCTGGCCTCATAAAATGAGTTTGAACATTTTCCTTCCATTTCTATTTTTTGGAACAGTTTCAGGAGAATAGGAATTAATTCCTCTGGGAAGCCATCTGGCCCTGGGCTCTTGTTTCTTGGGAGATTTTTGATGAGTGCTTCAATCTCCTTACTGGTTATTGGTCTGTTCAGGTTTTCTGTTTCTTCCTGGTTCAGTTGTGGTAGTTTACATATCACTTGGAATACATCCTTTTTTTCCACATTGTCAAATTTGCTGGCGTATAGTTGCTCATAATATGTTCTTATAATTGTTTGTATTTCTTCAGCTTTGGTTGTGATCTCTCCTCATTCATTCACGATTTTATTAATCTGGGTCCTTTCTCTCTTCTTTTTGATGGGTCTGGTCAGGGATTTATCAATCTTATGAGTTCTTTCAAAGAAGCAGCTCCTACTTTTGTTGATTTGTTCTATTGTTTTTTTGTTTGTTTCTATTTCCTTGATTTCTGCTTTGATCTTTATGATTTCTCTTCTCCTGCTGGGTTTAGGCTTTCTTTGCTGTTCTTTCTCCAGCTCCTTTAGGTGTAGGGTTAGGTTGTGTTTTTGAGACCTTTCTTGTTTCTTGAGAAAGGCTTGTATCACTATATATTTTCCTCTCAGGACTGCCTTTGCTGTGTCCCACAGATTTTGAACAGTTGTGTTTTCATTTTCATTTGTTTCTATGAATTTTTTAATTCTTCTTTAATTTTCCGGTTGACCCATTCATTCTTTAGTAGGATGTTCTTTAGCCTCCATGTATTTGGGTTCTTTCCAAATTTCCTCTTGTGATTGAGTTCTAGCTTCAGAGCATTGTCATCTGAAAATATGCAGGGAATGTTCCCAGTCTTTTGGTACTTGTTGAGACCTGATTTGTGACCCAGGATGTGATCTATTCTGGAGAATGTTCTATGTGCACTAGAGAAGAATGTGTATTCTGTTGCTTTGGGATGGAATGTTCTGAATATATCTGTGATGTCCATCTTTCCAGTGTGTCATTTAAGGCTTTCATTTCCTAGTTGATCTTTTGCTTGGATGATCTGTCCATTTCAGTGAATGGGGTGTTAAAGTCTCTTACTATTATTCTATCATTGTCAATATGTTTCTTTGATTTTTTAAAAAATATTTTATTTATTTATTTGGCAGAGAGAGATCACAACTAGGCAGACAGGCAGGCAGAGAGAGAGGAGAAGCAGGCTCCTTGCTGAGCAGAGAGCCCAATATGGGGCTTGATCCCAGGACCCTGAGATCATGACCTAAGCCGAAAGCAAAGGCTTTAACACACTGAGCCACCAAAGTCCCCCTGATTTTGTTATTAATTGGTTTATATAGTTGGCTGCTCCCATGTTAGGGGCAAAGATATTTAAAATTGTTAGATCTTCTTGTTGGACAGACCCTTTGAGTATGATATAGTGTCCTTCTTCATCTCTTATTATAGTCTTTGGCTTAAAATCTAATTGATCTATTCTAAGGATTGCCACCCCAGCTCTCTTTTGATGTCCATTAGCATGGTAAATTGTTTTCCACCCCCTCACTTTAAATGGGGAGGTGACTTTGTGTCTAAAATGAGTTTCTTGTTGACAGCACATTGATGGGTTTTGTTTTTTTATCCATTCTGATACCCTGTGTCTTTTAATTGGGGCATTTAGCCCATTTACATTCAGGGTAACTATTGAGAGATATGAATTTAGTGCCATTGTATTGCTTGTAAGGTGACTGTTACTGTATATTGTCTCTGTTCCTTTCTGGTCTACTACTTTTAGGCTCTCTCTTTGCTTAGAGGACCCCTTTCAATATTTCCTGTAGGGCTGGCTTGATGTTTACAAATTCTTTTAGTTTTTGTTTGTCCTGGAAGCTTTTTATCTCTCCTTCAATTTTCAATGATATTCTAGCTGGATATAGTATTATTGGCTGCATGTTTTTCTCATTTAGTGCTCTGAATATATCCTGCCAGTTCTTTCTGGCCTGCCAGCTCTCTGTGGATAAGTCTGCTGCCAATCTTTTTACCATTGTATGTTATAGACTTCTTGTCCTGGGCTGCTTTCAGGATTTTCTCTTTGTCACTAAGAATTGCAAGTTTTACTATTAGAATATGTGGTGTGGACCTATTCTTATTGATTTTGAGGGAGGTTCTCCATGGCTTCTGGATTTTGATGCTTGTTCCCTTTGCCATATTAAGGAAATTCTCTACAATAATTCACTCCAATATACCTTCTGCTCTCCTCTCTCTCTTCTTCTTCTGGAATCTCAATTATTTTAATACGGTCCCATCTTATGGTATCACTTATCTCTTGAATTCTCCCCTCGTGGTCCAGTAGTTGTTTATCTCTCTTTTGCTCAGTCCTTTATTCTCCATCATTCAGTCTTCTATATCACTAATTCTCTCTTCTGCCTCATTTATCCTAGCAGTAAGAGCCTCCATTTTTTTATTGTACCTCATTAGTAACTTTTTTTATTTCATCTTGGTTAGATTTTAGTTCTTTTATTTCTCCAGAAAGGGCTTTTATTTCTTCAGACAGGGTTTCTCTAATAATTTCCATGCCTTTTTCGAACCCAGCTAGCACTTTGAGAATCATTCTGGACTCTAGATATGACATATTACCAATGTCCATAATGATTAGGTCCCTAGCCTTCAGTACTGCCTCTTGTTCCTTTTTTTTTTTTTGTGGTGAGTTTTTCTGCCTTGTTATTTTACCTAGAATAGAATATATGAATGAGAGAATAAAATACTAAAAGGATGGCAAAAACTCCATAAAAATGTGTATTATCCAAATCAGCAGAGACCCCAAATCATGGGGAAAAGAAAGGGAGTAAAAAGAAGGTCAAAAACAATTTTAAAAAAAGAAAAAAGAAAAAATATATATTACACTGGTGAATAGAACAGAGCCACCCACTTGATTCTGGGAGTATTTTGGTCTCTTAGAAGAAACTACCTCCCAAAATTTTAAAGAAAGAAAAAAAAAATATATATATATATACACACACACACACACACACACACACACACACACAAATAAGGGTAAACATGATGAAGGAAAGGAATATGACTATAAAGATGAAAATTTTAAAAAAATTCTAAAAAAGTAGTTGAAAAGTAAGTTGGTTGGGAAAAGAAAGAAAAAGAAAGTGGAGAGAATTTGCTTATGCTGGAGACTAGAAGAAACCCTGTGCTAGAGTTAGGGTATATTTTGATCTATTAGGAGTTGTATCCCAAAATTTTTTAGAAGAAAAAACCCTATGTGTATACAAAAAATAAAGTTAGATACAATGAAGGATAAAATATGACTATAATAATGAAAGTTCAAAAAGATTTTTTTAAAGAAATGAATTATTAAGATAACTAGTTAAAAAAACAAAAGAGGAAAGAGCAAAAGTTAAAAAATTAGAATAAGAAAAAAATTAAAAAATTTAATTAACTTTGCAAGACTAAAGAATCATGGGGAGAAAGCCATGAATTCCATGCTTTGCATTCCTCTGGAATTTTGCTGTTCTCCTTGATCAGTGAGCGTGGTCTTGGCTGTATGTTCTTGCTGACCTTCTGGGGGAAGAGCCTGTTGTAGTAATTCTCAAATGTCTTGGCCTGAGTTGGAATTGCACTGCCCTTACCAGGGGCCAGGCTAACTAATCTGCTCAGGTTCACTCTCCGGAGCTTTTGTTCCCTGAACACTTTCCCTAGAGCTCTGGAGGATGGGAATGAAAATGGCTGCCTCCCAATCTCCAGCCTGGAGGAGCTGAGAGCTCAGGACCCCACTCCATGCGCCTTCAGAGAAAATCACTCAATCATTCCTGTTTCCCTGGTCTCCTCCTGTGCTCTGAGCTCACCTGATCTGTGACCAAGCATTTCTGTTCCTGGTACGCAGCCCCATTTGGAGTCTCCAAACCCAGCAGATCCCTGCCGCTCTTCCGGGGGGATCTCCTCAGATCTGCCACTTGTGGGGTCCCTGCTCAAAAAGCAGTGGTCTGGGGACGCCTGGGTGGCTCAGTTGGTTGGACGACTGCCTTTGGCTCAGGTCATGATCCCGGAGTCCCGGGATCGAGTCCTGCATCGGGCTCCCAGCTCCATGGAGAGTCTGCTTCTCCCTCTGACCTTCTCCTTGCTCATGCTCTCTCTCACTGTCTCTCTCTCAAATAAATAAATAAAATCTTAAAAAAAAAAAAAAAAAAAGCAGTGGTCTGACTGTGCCATAGATCACAGTTTAACCCTGAGCTGAGAGCTCACTCCTCCGCTCTGTCTCTGTTGCCAACTTCACCACTCTAATACCTGCAAGCTCTGTGACACTCAGATACCCCTGATCCTTCAGTGACCCCGCAGGACCTGAGACCACGCTTTCCCTGTGAGGGCTTCACCCCCACTTAGCCTCTGGAGCAATGTCCCTCAGTGGAGCAGACTTTTAAAAGTTCTGATATTGTGCTCCATTGCTCTGCCACTTGCTGGGAGCTGGTCCCTTCCCCCGTGGTCTATCTTCCCATCACTATGGATTCATTCCTCTGTAGGTCCTACCTTTTAGAAAGTGGTCGATTTTCTGTTTCAAGAATTCCTGCTCTTCTTCTCTTCAATCTTCTGTTGGATTTGTAGGTGTTTGGAATGGTTTGATAACCATCTAACTGATCTGCTACCTGATGTCATCTCAGCCTGCTACTCCTCTGCCATCTTGACTCCTCCTTACTTTTTATCTTTTTGTCAAAGGTCTCCCTGATGTTCTCCACCCTTTCCTGAAGTCCTATGAGTATCTTTATGGTCATTACTTTAAATTCTGTAACAGGCATACTACTTATTTCTCTTTCACTTATGTCTCCTGTTGTGATTTTTGTCCTGTTCTTTCATTTGGGATATATTTCTCTGTCTCTTCCTTTTGTCTACCACTGTGTGTCTGATTCTGTGTTAGGAAAGTCTTCTCTTGAAAGTAGAAGATACATGAACAAGAGGTCCTGTAGTGGCTTCTAATGTAGTATCCCCTGTTTACCAGAACTAACTCTTCAGGGTAGTCTCCTGTTTGTGCTTGCATCCTACTATTCTGTCTGAGTTGCTTTACCTTTCAGTCCAGACATCTGGACTGATCTTTGCCTTTTATGGGCTTTGCTTGCTCTCTGTGATGTTAGTGAGACCCAGTCACGCTGGCTCTTAGGGTCTACAATAGTAGAAGGACTTTTGCTCGGTGGTGGTGGTAGCAAAATTTGCACTAAGCCACTAGTCCTGGCCCTATCCCCCACAGCCCAGTGACTGGGAGTGCAACATGCAACAACTGAAGTGCCCCGGGCACTATAACATCTGTCCATGCAGTGGCTGGTTGTGGTATCTGTGCTCCTGTTATCTATGTGAGCAATGGCTGGGTCAGAAGACTGCAGCTGGGGTATGCAAAATCTGTGCATTTAATGGATATATAGGGTGTGTGAGCTTTAACAAAATTTTTGCTGAGCTGCTAGTCCTAGGCCAGACTTCCTGAAGTATGGTGGCCATAGGGCTATGGTACACATATGCAGTGGTTAGGTGAGGCACATGTGGCATTAACAAAATTTGTGCTGAACCCAGGGCCAAGGCCAACAGGTTTGGGATCCTCAGGAGAACTCATGGGCTCACTGCTAACAGGTTTGGTAACAAGTGTCTGTGCAGTGCTTCTTCCCACACATGGTTCTGTGTTTATGCTGGTGGAGGGGGTAGGTAAATGTCAGCTGCCATGTCCTTTGTTCCCAGGAAGCCCATCAATATGCTCCAAAACCAGTATAAATAGATTTCTCTGCCACTGTATAAGCTGTTGCATCTATGCTGCCTTTGCTTAGGCTGTTGTTTCTTTAAGCCAGGAGACTGGCTATCACTCACCCTCCCATTGCTGAGTCAGTTGACTTTTAAAGCTCTGGGCTCCAAGTTTCAGAGGTTATACAAACTCATAGCCAGAGGTTATACAAACTCATAGAATTTAGCGCCTTCTAGTTTTTAAGGCCAGACATTATGGGGATTCATTTTCTCCATGTGGGCTTCCTGGTGCTTTCCCTTCTCCAAGAACTGTAGTGCCCTCTTTCCTGCAGGCAGCTCCTGACCATTGTTTTTGCCCTTCCTAAACTCCGCAGTGTAGCAGCTTCTATACATTTAGTTGTAGAGTTTGTTCTGCCAGTTTTGGATCACTCTCCATTTTATTTAGTGGATGTGAGTAAAACCTAGCTGTAAATGTGGGATGAGGTAAACTTAGGGTTCTCCTACTTTACCATCTTCCCAAGGCTCTCCAGTGTGATACCTCTAGGCTTTGTGTGTGTGTGTGTGTTTTCCCCAAGATTGCATTGGGTATTCAGTGCCTTTGTGGTTACCCACAAATTTTAGGACTGTTTGTTTTGGTACTGTGAAAAAATGCTGTTAGTATTTTGATAGGGATTGTGTTAAATCTGTAGATTGCTTTGGGTAGTATGAAAATTTTAATATTTGTTCTTCTAACCCATGAGAAATGCTATGGATTTTTTATTTACTTTTATTTCCTACAACTTTACTTAAATCATTGGTTAGGTCTAACAATTTTTTAGAAATTGTAGTCAGTCTATATATTTTCTTTATATAAAATCTGCAAATAGAGACAATTTTACTTCTTTGCATTTCTGATGTTGTTTATATCTTGTCTGATTCCTCTGGATAGAGCTTCAAATACTATGTTAAATGGGAATGATGAGAGTAGGCATTTTTTTTTCTTGCTCTTAGAGGAAAGCTTTCAGCTTTTCATTATTGAGTATGTTAGCTGTGGGATAGCCATATATGACCTTTATTATGTTGAAGTATGTTCCTTCTATATATAATTTTTTAGGAGTTATTATTATGAACAAATGTTGAATTTTTTCAAAAAACTTTATGTGCATCTATTGAAATAATCATATGATATTTTTTCTTTCATTCTATTGATGAGATGTATCACTTTATTGATTTGTGTATGTTGAACCATCATTGCACCCAAGGATAAATCCCACTTGATCATGATGAATGACCCTTCTTTTTTTTTTAAGATTTTTTTAAAGATTTTATAGATTTGACAGAAATCACAAGTAGGCAGAGAGACAGGCAGAGAGAGAGAGAGAGAAAGCAGGCTCCCTGCTGAGAAGAGAGCCTGCTGCGGGGCTCAATCCCAAGACCCTGGGACCATGACCCAAGTTGAAGGCAGAGGCTTTAATCCACTGGCCACCTAGGCGCCCCCCACCCTTTTTAAAGATTTTATTTATTTGAGAGAGAGAGAGTATGAGCAGTGGGAAGGGGCAAAGGGAGTGGGACAAGCAGACTCTGTACGGAGCACAAAGCCCAACACAGGACTTGATCCCAGGACTCTGGGATCATAAGCTGATACAAATGCAGATGTTTAACTTATTGAGCCACCTAGGTGCCCCTGTGAATAACTCTCTTAATGTGCTGCTCAGTTTGCTAGTTACTTATTGAGAATTTTTTCATCTTATTCATTAGGGACACTGGGCTGTCGTTTTCTTTGATAGTGTCCTTTTCTGATTTTGGCATTAGAGTAATCCTGACCTCGCAAAATGAATTTTGAAGCCTTCCATCTTCTTTAATTTTTTTTTTTTTTTAGATTTGAGAAGTATTGGCATTAATTCTTAAATTGTTGGCAAAATGTACCATTGAAGCCATCTGGACTAAAGATTTTCTTCATTGGGAGATTTTTCATTACCAATTTGATTACCTTACTAGAAATTGCTCTGTTCAGATTTTCTATTTCTTCCTGATTTAGTCTTAGTGGTTGCATGTTTCTAGAAATTTTTTCATTTCTTCTAGGTATTCCAGCTTGTTGGCATGTAGTTGTTCTTAGTTGTCTCTTATGATCATTTTATTTCTATGGATTCAGTTATAATGTCTCTTTTCTTTTTTTTTTTTTTTTTTCATTTACAGTTTTGTTTATTTAGGTCCTCTTTTCTCCTTGGTTAGTCTTGCTAAAGGTTGTCAGTTTGTTTAACAAAACTAACAGCTGTTTTTTTTAAATTAACATATAATAATTGACTCTCTCTGCTTGACTTATTTCACTCAGCATAATCTCTTCCAGTCCCGTTCATGTTGATACAAAAGTTGGGTATTCATCTTTTCTGATGGAGGTATAATACTCCACAATGTATATGTACCACATCTTCCTTATAAGTCAAGCAGAAGAGGGTCAATTATCATATGGTTTCACTTATTTGTGGAGCATAACAAATAGCATGGAGGACATGAGGAGTTAGGAGAAGGGATTTGGGGGAAATTGGAAGGGGAGGTGAACAATGAGAGACTATGGACTCTGAAAAACAATCTGAAGGGTTTGAAGAGGTGGGGGGGTGGGAGGTTGGGGGAACCAGGTGGTGGGTATTAGAGAGGGCACGGATTGCATGGAGCACTGGATGTGGTACAAAAACAATGAATACTGTTATGCTGAAAATAAATTAAAAAATGATTTAAAAATTTTTTAAAAAAATTAACATATATTATTTGTTTCAGGGGTACATGTCTGTGATTCATCAGTCTTACACAATTCACAGCATTCACTATGGCACATACCCTCCCCAAAGACCATCACCCAGCCACCCCATCACTCCCACCCCCTCCTCTCCAGCAGCTCTCAGTTTGTTGACCAAGATTAAGAGTCTCTTATGGTTTGTCTCTCTCTCTGGTTTCATCTTGTTTCATTTTCCCCTCCCTTCCCCTATGATCCTCAATAGTCTTCTTTCTCAAATTCTTCATATCAATGAGGTCATATGATAATTGTCTTTCTCTGATTGACTTATTTCACTTTGCATACTACCCTCTAGTTCCATCCACGTCATTGCAAATGGTAAGATTTTGGGTTTTTTGATGGCTGCATAGTATTCCATTGTATATACATACCATATCTTCTTTATCCATACATCTGTTGATGGACATCTAGGCTCTTTCCATAGTTTGGCTATTGTGGACATTGCTGCTATAAACATTCGGGTGCTCATGCCCCTTCAGATCACTACATTTGTATCTTTGGGGTAAATACCCAGTAGTGCAATTGCTGGGTCATAGGGTAACTCTATTTTCAACTTTCTGAGAAACCTCCATACTGTTTCCCAGAGTGGCTGCACTAGCTTGCATTCCCATCAACAGTGTAGGAGGGTTCCCCTTTCTCTGCATCCTCGCCAGCATCTGTCATTTCCTGACTTAACTTAATTTTAACATTCTGATTGGTGTGAGGTGGTATCTCACTGTTGTTTTGATTTGTATTTCCCTGATGCCGAGTGATATGGAGCACTTTTTCATGTGTCTGTTGGTCATTTGGATGTGTTATTTGCAGAAATGTCTGCTCATGTCTTCTGTGCATTTCCTGATTGGATTATTTGTTCTTTGGGTGTTGAATTTGATATGTTCTTTATAGATATTTGGATACTAGCCCTTTATCTGTCAGTCATTTGCCAATATCTTCTCTCATTCTGTCTGTTGTCTTTTGGTTTTGCTGACTGTTTTCTTTGCTGTCAAAAGCTTTTGATCTTGATGAAGTCCCAATAGTTCATGTTTGCCTTTTTGCCTCCCTTGCCTTTGGTGATGTTTCTAGGAAGAAGTTGCTGCAGCTGAGGTCAAAGAGGTTGCTGCCTGTGTTCTCCTCAAGGATTTTTATGCATTCCTGTCTCACATTGAGGTCTTTCATCCATTTGGAGTCTATTTTTGTGTATGGTGTAAGGAAGTGGTTCAGTTTCATTCTTCTGCACGTGGCTGTCCAATTTTCCCAACACCATTTGTTGAAAATGTTGACTTTTTTCCATTGGACATTCATGCCTGCTTTGTCAAAGATTAGTTGACCTTAGAGTTGAGGGTCCATCTGTGGGCTCTCTATTCTGTTCCATTTATCTATGTGTCTGTTTTTGCACTAGTACCATGCTGTCTTGATGATGACAGCTTTGTAATAAAGCTTGAAGTCTGGAATTATGATGCCACCAACTTTGGCTTTCTTTTTCAACATTACTCTGGCTATTTGGGGTCTTTCTCAGTTCTATATAAGTTTTAGAATTACTTGTTCCATTTATTTGAAAAAAGTTGATGCCCATTGCTGCTATGAACATTGGGGTACATACGGAACTTCTTTTCACTGCATCTGTATCTTTGGAGTAAATACCAAATAGTGTAACTGCAGGGTCATAAGGGAGCTTTAGTTTTAATTTTTTAAGGAAACTCTACACTATTTCCCAAAGTGGCTGTACCAACTTGCATTACCACCAACAGTGTAAGAGGGTTCTCCTTTCTCCACATCCTCTCCAACACTTGTTTCTTGTCTTCTTTTTTTTTTCTTTGTTTTGTTTTGTTTTGTTTTGTTTTTTGCCCATTCTAACTGGTGTAAGGTGGTATCTCAGAGCCTAGTGGTGGGTGTCATGGAGCACTGGGTGTTCCATAAACAATCTCAGAACATTGAAAAAATTAAATTTTAAAAAGTTGATTGTATTTTGATAGAGATTGCATTAAATGTGTAGATTGCTCTAGGTAGCATGGACATTTTCACAATATTTGTTCTTCTAATTCATGATCATGGAATGTTTTTCCATTTCTTTGTGTCTTCCTCAATTTCTTTCATAAGTAGTCTCGTTTTCTGAGTACAGATTCTTTGTCTCTTTGGTTAGATTTTTCCTAGGTATATTATGGTTTTGGGTGAAATTATTATTGGGATCGACTTCTTAATTTCTCTTTCTTCTGTCTTGCTGTTGGTGCATAGAAATGCAGCTGATTTCTGTGCACTGATTTTATATCCTGACACTTTACTGAATTCCTGTATGAGTTCTAGCAGTTTTGGAGTGGAGTCTTTTTGGTTTTTCACGTAACGTATCATATCATCTGCAGAGAGTGAGAGTTTGACTTTCAGATGCCTTTTATTTCTTTTTGTTGACTGATTGGAATTTCTAGTACTACGCTGAATAGCAGTGGTGATAATGGACAGTTGTGTTGTGTTTCTGACCTTAGGGGAAAAGATCTCAGTTTTTCCCCAATGAGAATGATATTTGCTGTGGGTTTTTAAAGATTTTTATTTATTTGACAGACAGATCACAAGTAGGCAGAGAGGCAGGCAGAGAGAGAGAAGAGGAGGAGGCAGGCTCCCTGCTGAGCAGAGAGCCCGATGTGAGGCTCGATCCCAGGACCCTGGGATCATGACCTGAGCCTAGGTTAAAGGCAGAGGCTTTAACCACTGAGCCACCCAGGCGCCCCTGCTGTGGGTTTTTAATAGATGGTTTTGATGATACTCAGGTATGTACGCTGTATCCCTACACTGTATTAAGAGTTTTGATCAAGAAAGGATGCTGTACTTTGTCAAATGCTTTTTCAGCATCTGTTGAGAATACCATGTGGTTCATGTTCTTTTATTAATGTATTGCATCACATTGATTGATTTGTGGATATTGAACCAAACTTGCAGCCCAGGAATAAATCCCACTTGGTCGTGGTGAATAATCTTTTTAATGTACTGTTTGATCCTATTGGCTAGTAATTTGGTGAGAATTTTTGCATCCATGTTCATCAAGGATATTCATCTGTAATTCTCCTTTTTGATGGGGTCTTTGTCTGGTTTGGAGATCAAGGTAATGCTGTTTGGAAGTTTTCCTTCCATTTCTGTTTTTTTGGAAAAGTTTCAGGAGAATAAGTATTAATTCTTCTTTAAATGTTTGGTAGAATTCCCCCAGGAAGCTGTCTATCCTAGGGCTCATGTTTGTTGGGAGGTTTTTGATGACTGCTTCAATCTCCTGGTTTTGGGTCTGTTCAGGTTTTCTATTTCTTCCTGGTTCAGTTGTGGTAGTTTATATGTCTCTAGGAATGCATCCATTTCTTCGAGATTCTCAAATTTGCTGGTGTATAGTTGCTCATAACATGTTCTTATAATTGTATTTCTTTGGTGTTGGTTGTGATCTCTCCTCTTTCATTTATGATTTTATTAATTTTGGTACTTTCTCTTTTCTTTTTGATAGGTTTGGTCAGGGGTTTATCAATTTTATTAATTCTTTCAAAGAACTAGCTCCTAGTTTCGTTGATCTGTTCTATTGTTTTTTTGGTTTCTATTTCATTGATTTCTGCTCTGATCTTTATGATTTCTATTCTCCTGCTGGGTTTAGGCTTTCTTTGCTGTTCTTTCTCCAGCTCCATTAGGTGTAGGGTTAGGTTGTGTTTTTGAGACCTTTCTTGTTTCTTGAGAAATGCTCATATTGCTATATACTTTCCTCTCAGGACTGCCTTTGCTGTGTCCCACAGATTTTGAACAGTTGAGTTTTCATTTTCACTTGTTTCCATGAGTTTCTTTTTTTTAATTCTTTTTTTTAAAGATTTTATTTATTTATTTGCAGAGAGAGAGATCACAAGTAGGCAGAGCGGCAGGCAGAGAGAGGGAAGCAGGCTCCCTGCTGAGCAGAGAGCCTGATGTGCAGCTCAGTCCGAGACCCTGAGATCATGACCTGAGCCAAAGGCAGAGGGGTAACCCACTGAGCCACCCAAGGGCCCCATCTTTTTTTAGTTCTTAATTTCCTGGTTGACTCATTCATTCTTTAATAAGATGCTCTTTAGCCTCCATGTTTTTGAGTTCTTTCCAACTTTCCTCATGTGGTTGAGTTCTAGTTTCAAAGCATTGTATTCTGAAAATATGCAGGAATGATCCCAATCCTATGCTTTTTTCCAGACCTCTAACATCTTTTATAATTGTCATTTTGAACTCTAGTTCTGATACCTTACTAATGTCCGTATTGATTAAGGTTCTAGCAGTCAGTACTGCCTCTTATTCTTTTTTTTTTTTTTTGAGTTGAGTTTCCCACCTTGTCATTTCATCCAGAGAAGAATAGATGAGTGAGAGAACAAAATGCTAAAAGGATAATAACAACCCCAGAAAAATATACACTAAGCCAATCAGAAGAGACCCAAAACCATACAAATTGCACAGATTGCATGGAGCACTGGGTGTGGTGCAAAAAGAAGGAATACTGTTATGCTGAAAATTAAAAAAAAAAAAAAAAGAAGAGACCCAAAACCAGGGGGAGAAGAAAGGAAAAAAATTATGATTAGGCTGGTGAATAGCCACAAACTTGATTTTGGGTATATTTTGGTCTGTTAGAAGAAACTACCTCCCAAAATTTTAGAGAAAGAAAAAAAAGTGTGTGTGTGTGTGTGTGTGTGTGTGTGTGTGTATAAACACAATGAAAGGTTAGAATATGACTGTAAAGATGAAGATTAAAAAAGAGATTTTAAAAAAGGAATTGATAAGATAAGCAGTTGGTTGAAAAAAGAAAAAAAGAGAGAATGTGATCAGGCTGGAGATTAGGACAAAGGCATATGCTAGATTTAGGGTATATTTTGGTCTTTTAGAAGAAACTGTATCCCCAAATTTTAAAGAAATAAAAAATTATACAAAAAATAAGATTAAATACAATGAAGAGATAGAATATAAGAGTTAAAATTATAAAAGGTTTTTAAAAAGGTATTGAGGGGTGCCTGGGTGGCTCAGTGGGTTAAAGCCTCTGCCTTCAGCTTAGGTTATGATCCCAGGGTCCTGGGATCGAGCCCCACATTGGGTTCTGTGCTCAGCAGGGAGGCTGCTTCCCCCTCTCTCTCTGCCTGCCTCTGTGCCTACTTGTGATTTCTGTCTGTGAAATAAATAAATAAAATCTTAAAAAAAAAACACCTCTTTCAGAGTTTAAGTAAATAAATAAATAAATAAAAAGACATTGGGAAGAAAAAATAGTTGAAATAGGTTTAAATAGAAAAGAGGAAAAATTTTAAAAAATAGAAAAAAAATAACAAATTTAAAAAATTTAACTTTGAAAGGCAAAAGAATCATGGGGAAAATTCCCATAAATTTTATATGCTATTTTCCCCTAGCACGGTTGTTTTGCAGTTCTCATTGATCAGTAAACTTGGTCTTGGTTGGATTGTCTTGATGATCTTCTGGGGGAAGGGCCTCTTGCAGTGATTCTCAAATGTCTTTTCCCAATGTGGAATTGTACCACCCTTGCCAGCGGCCAGGCTAAGTTATCTACTTGGTTCTGCTCTCGTTATCTTTTGTTCCCTGAAAGCTTTCCATATAGCTTTGGAGGATGGGAATGAAGATAGTTGCCTCCCAATTTCCAGCCCCACAGGAATGGAGCTTGGACCACCCCCCCTTCAGTGCCTTCTCGAGAAAAGCAGTCAATCATGCCTCTCTCCCTAGTCTCCAGCTGCACTCCAAGTTCCTCCAGCCTGTGACTGAGCTTTCTTTCTCTGGCTCACAGCCCTGTTTGGAGTCTCCAAACCCAGCAGATTCCTATAGCAAGCTCCTGTGCTGCTCCTCCTGGTGGAGAAGGTGGGGGGGGGGTGTCTCCTTGGATCTGCCACTTGTGGGGTCCCTGCTTGAAGATCAATGGCCACACTTTGCTTTGGATCATGGTTTATGGTAATCCTGAGCTGGGAGTGCACTCCTTACACCCGTCTCTGCAGCTGGCTTCCTTGCAAGTACCCTTCCCTGCTGGTTCCCTTCCAATACTTGGGAGCTCTGCCACACTCAAACACCCCTGGTCTTTCTGTGACCTGGTGGGTCCTGAGACCACACTGTCCCAGTGAGGGCTCCACCCTGGCTTAGCCTCTGGAGCCACATCCTTCAGTGGAGCAGACTTCTAAATTTTCTAATTTTGTGTTCTGCTGCTCTACTGCTTGCTGGGAGCTGGCCCCATCTCCCCATGCAGTCTATATTCCCATATCTTGCCTTGGATTCACTTCTCTGCACACCCTACCTTCCAGAAAGTTGTCGCTTTTCTGTTCATAGAATTGCTGCTATTCTTCTCTTCAGTCTCCTGTTTAATTTGTAGCTGTTAACAGTGGTTTGATAACTATTTAGCTGAATACCTGGGACCAGATGAAATTTAGGTCTCCTTTCCTCTACCATCTTGCTCCCCCCACCAACAACAGTTGGTTTTATGAAAAGATAATCTTTTGAATTTTTTTGTTCCTTATTTCTGCTCTAATATTTATTTCCTTCCTCTGCTACCTTTG
This sequence comes from Enhydra lutris kenyoni, assembly GCF_002288905.1. Lineage (NCBI taxonomy): Eukaryota > Metazoa > Chordata > Mammalia > Carnivora > Mustelidae > Enhydra > Enhydra lutris. Next base: position 3,614,093 of record NW_019154091.1, read on the forward strand.
GGCTCAGTTTTTCTTCTGTTTCTAGTTCATTATGGTGTAGAGTTAGGTTGTTTGAATTATGTCTTATTTATTAATGTAGGCATTTGCTGTTATGAGCTTCCCTCTGAGAACTGCTTTGCTACATCCCATAAGTTCTAGTGTTTTGTGTTTCCATTTTCATTTGTCCCAAGATATTTTTAATTTCTTCTTTGACCCATTGGTCGTTCAGGAGAGTATTTAATTTCCATTCATTCATGAACTTTCCAGTTTCCCTCCTTTTATTGATGTCTAGTTTCATACCATTATGGGCAGAGAAGATACTTGGTATGGTTTCAGGCTTTCTGAATTTGCTAACATATAGTCTATCCTAGAAAATGTTCCATGTGCATTTGAGAAGAATGTGTATTCTGGTGTTGTCAGATAGAATGTTCTCTATAGGTCTGTTAGCTCCATTAGGTTTATAGTGTTATTCATATCTGCCATTTCCTTATTGATTTTCTGTCTGGATGATCTGTCTGTTGACAGTGGGTGCTAAGGTACCCAACTAGTATTGTATTGCTGTTCATTTCTCCTTTTAGCTCCATTACTTTTGCTTTATATATTTATGTGCTCCGATGTTGGGTGCAAATATTCACAATTGCTGCATTTTATAGATAGATTAACCCCTTTATCATTGTATAATGACCTTATTTGCCTCTTTTTACCATTTTAGCTTAACACCTATTTTGTCTGCTAGAACTAGAGCTACGCTTGGGTTTTGTTTGGTTGGCTACCTTTATTTGAAATATCTTTTTTCATCTCTTCACCCAGTCTATGTGTGTCTTTTAGGCAGCATATCATTGGATTTTGTGGGTTTTTTTGGGTGCATTCAGCCATTTTGTGTGTTTTAAGGACCTGAATCAGGCGGATCTACATCCAAGTTTCCTGGTCATGGCTATGCAGATAAAGCCACTGGCTGGGAGTACTTCTTTGGCATTATAGCTAAGAACTCAGTTTTCCAAGATCTGACTTTTGGTTGTTGCAAGCACTTTCTCTCTTCTCCATCATAATCAGAATCCCAGTAGCCAAGTCCTGCAGATTTTCCTGTAATTTCTGTGGGGGAAAATTAGGAGGGGAACTGCTAAAAAGTGACCCACAATGCTAGAGATGCTGAATGTCCACACAGCACTCTCCATCTCTTCCCTGGAGGAACTGAGGCTCAGGAAAGACCTTGGCATAGCACTGTATCAGCCTGGAGGAGGGACAATGCCATCAGCCTGTAGCTGTTCCTCTTGCTCTTCTAATGTGATCTTTTTTGGTCTCCATTGTATGGGGGTGCTTCAGCATCACTCCTGCATTCTAAATTTTCTCAGTGGTCTTATCCATGAATAGTTGTTAGGTTCCTGACTTTGCTCTTCCTCACAAAATGGAAACTATGTCTCTGTCTTGGTGATGTTACTCCTTACACTTGATTTCTTATAAACTACATCAGAAATTCTCTTCTATAACCTTCTTTGCCTTTCTCCCTACAACAAACCTAAAAACACCTTAAGATATTCACCACATTTTCTTTGTACCCCAAACGGGGAAGGTGAATAAGTATACTCACTGCATTGGTAGAAAGAAAGAGAAGAAGAGTGGGCAAGCAGAATGGTGGGAGGAAAGAGGAAGTGAGGGAGAGAGTATAAGAGGAAGAAAGGAAGAAAAGAATTGTATGCCAGAAACATATCAGGAATTGTGATTGTCTGAAGCACTTGGAATAGCAAAGGCAGAATTCCACAGGCAGAAAAAAATTCTGGCTATAGAGCTGTCTTAAGTTCAGTTTATGCTCAGACCAGTAGAAAGTGGTACTTAAATGTTTTACTTCTTGGTCCTGACAAGTGTGTTTGGTAGTCCTCTACCTAGCTTTTAATGTTCATGGTCCATTCCAAACCCAAAGAAGGACTTGCAATTCTTTCTTTTGCCCTTGCTGCTCTCCCTGCCTCAAGGATTTATTGGGCCATGATGTTTGGAGCTTGGAGAGGCATAGCAAACAGAAGTTACAAGCTAAGTCAGTAGAGCAAGTTTTGTTTTATTGGAATGTCTCTTTGCATTTCATCTCTTAAGACTTTTCATAGAAGTTCCTCTCCCAGGGGCTGCTGTGAAGTATTTCACAGACTTCTTAGCCAAAGATTGAAAAGAAAACTCTTTCAATGGCCTTTTGTCTTCAGTTTCCATAAAGTACTTCTCTATAGTTTAGGCCCTGGTGGGGTTAGAATTTCACTCCTATGAACATCAGGTCATGGAAAAACAAAACTAAGAAATGGTTGAAGTTCTGGCCTGCCCAAAGCCACTCTGACTGCCTGCTTCTATAAAAGCTAAGAAAACATCTATGGTCTTTGGGAATCAATCGGCTTAAGAGAGCACATATCTGAATGAGGACAGTGTTCATTAGACATAGTAATGGGAGCACTCTCATCTCCCTGACATAGACAAGATGATAACATAGTTCAAGGGCAAGTTCTGCTATCTCTAGAAAAAGAGTTACCACAACAGGCATACTTAGAAACTTTTTTTTCCCCCCAGATAGAATGGCTTCTTCCTATCAGTAGCAGACCAGACTAGTAAGCAAGGTAATCAAAACAGCATTAATTATCATTGGCTATATTTCATATTTCTTTAACAAAGTATATCAATGGCATTTTCCATATTTTTCTATGAAATTTCTAATTAGGTGGCTTCATACTCTGAAAAGGTAGTACAGAAACAAGATGGAAAAAATGGATTTAGAAAAAATAGCCTCTCTGAAGGGTGAAGTGATTTCTCAGGAGTATGTGGGAGTAATAAACATTTCTTTAAAGATCCCACTCTGATTTCTCTTGTTCTATGAGAACAAAATACAACAGAATTTCAGAAGACCCAACTGAAAATATTCCATGTGCATAAATTTATTTTAAATTTTATTGCATCACATTATACAAGCATTAAACATGGCTTCATGTTGATGACTATTTAAATGTGAAAATTTATCATTCATGTCAGTAACCTTTGGCTATTTACAAATAAGGAATTTCTATGTACTTTATATATCTCTGTATTTGTATGTACATATGTAAGAATACATGACTATACATATGTACACAGAGAAATACATCTATGGCCATACACATAGCTATAGATATGTCATATATAATAATCTCCTCAGAAAGATCTGAAATTAAAAAAAAAAAGAAAAAGTTGTAAACAGGGTCTTGTCTCTATTGTTTGGTGACATGGAATTAGGACCATATGATGACATTCTAAGAATGTGTGTCCAGGTGTTTGAATACTCTTATTAGCCCAGTGTCTGTAAAATTCACATGGGGTAGAATGCAAAAAAGGTAGCAAACAGGCTGAAAAACAGGCCCAGTATACAAGTTCCCCTTGGTTTTAAAAACTTGAGAATGTAACTGCCCATGACGTGCATGCTTGCTTGGTCAAGAATGGTCTATGGATAGATAGCAATTGTGTGCTGCAATGTGATTTCACAGCAGCATGATTTTCCAGTAGTCCTTTAGGGTGCTGACCCCCCTGCTGCTGCCAATGTCTGCGACATGCACTGCGGCTGCGTTTTAGTCATTCACTTGAATGTGCTTTTGCACAGCTGGGAGAAGTAAACAGAATTCAGGTCCTTGGTTTGGAAATAAACTATTACCTAGAAAGAGAAAAGAAGGCATTAAAACCCTATGTACACATGATGGCTTAAGAACACAATGTGTAATGGTTGTTTTGTACTGACTATGCATCAAAAGCATTTAAAAAATTTGTAACCTCAAACCGAGTCAGGTAGGGTACAAACATTACTATGTCTGCTTTACAGATGAACAGACTGAGTCAGAAAGGCAGTCTGAAGCAAAGTGACATCCTGCCAACTGTTGCAGGCATAGAGTCAGACAGATAAACACTATGCTTTCAAGCAAAAATTAGAAATGGCCTCTGGGGAGAGAGCAGCCCATTGTGATGAGGCTAGAAGAAGCTCCCAGTTGGTTACCAGCCCTACAGACCAGTGCAGCCCCTGGGTGTAGGTAATGTCATTGCTTCACCCTGGTCTCTAGCCACTGGAGCTCCTAGGAGCAATGTTCTTCACTAATGTCTGCCTCTTACCCCCAAACAAAGCCATCTGGATAGTCAGTCTTTCTCCTCTGATGGCTGACCAGAGCCACAGAAGAGGTGATCTGAATGGGTATCAGGACAAGGGGCTTGGAACAAATTCTAGGATTCAGAATATTAAAGCTGGATAGGCTATTAAAGTATTGTTCAGTCCAACTACTTTACTTTTACAAATGTGGAAATCAAATCCACATGAATATTCCATTCCAGGTCCTACAGATAGAGAATGGGAAAAACCAGATCTAGAATCTGGCAGACTACAACAAAATGTTTAACTATACAAATTCCCTACAGTATTCTATAGCACTTTATTGCTTAATATGTGTCTCACATACATTGCCTTATTTGAACTGCATATCAGCTCTGCCAAACAAGAAGTCTCAGAAAAATTAAGCAATTTTCCCAAAATCACAGAGCCAAATGGCAAATTTGGGAAATAGCAAAATTATTATGTTGTAAAAAATGTCTTGATTTTAAGTGAAACCAAGGCCTACTTTGGAATTGAGGGTTAGAGCATTGTTCAATATCTGTATACCACTATAATACCTGTGGGTCCGGGATTTGGGTGATTTCCTCCAAGTCTACCTTCATATCCAACTCATAATAGCCTTCTGGACTTCTTTTTTTTTTTTCTTTTTTTTTTTTTTTTTTTAGATTATTTATTTATTTATTTGACAGCCAGAGAGCACAAGTAGGTAGAGAGGCAGACAGAGAGAGAGGCGGAGGCAGGCTCCCTGCTGAGCAGAGAGCCCGATGTGGGGCTTGATCCCAGGACCCTGGGATCGCGACCCGAGCTGAAGGCAGAGGCTTTAACCCACTGAGCCACCCAGGTGCCCCTAGCCTTCTGGACTTCTTAACACAGATCTGGTGTGACACAAATTCACTAACATCTCTGCAGATATCTGCTACATCTTAACCAATACAAAAAGTGAAAAACATAACTTTCCCCGCCTTGTATACCTCATTTTTCTTTTGGAGGTCAAATTTTGAACAATGATTTCAAAGTTAGTCTTCAAACGAGTGGAGACAGAGGAATGATGGGTGAGGAAGGCAAAAGAAATGCTATTGTATTAGATGTGCAGAATACCAAAAGAGAGAGTTCATCTAATCATTTCATCACTGAAGAAACAGAAGCCCAGAGGTTAACTGACTTGCCCAAGGACACATAGCTAATAGAATTGTCAGAGAGAAGGTTTCAGAAAAATTTTCTGATAAGATATGTGGGAACATTATGAAACTTTCTTACAATGTTTTTAGCCTTAATCCACCTAACCTTTATCAACTGAATTGTGTTCAAAGGGTGCCATGTATTTAACACTATGCTAACTAGTTGAAAGAATAAAATTACCATCCATAAGGACTTTCCTAAAGGTGCTTAAAATTGGGCCGGGGAAGCCTGATAACTATTTGAAAATCATAAATTAACAATACAGATCCATATATGTGTCAATACATGTAACACTGATGAAATAACCAGGGAAGTTTATAAGAAGTGAGACTCAGTAGGCTGATGAGTCTGGGGAAAACTTAAGAGGGTATGGTGTGACATGGACCAGCCTGGTAGGAAACAATAAATGGGTGATGAAGGGAAGGCTCTCTTGGGTCAGATAAAAAGGTGACTTTCAAACTGTGGAAAGAACCAAGATGCCCTTCAATGGACGAATGGATAAGGAAGATGTGGTCCATATACACTATGGAGTATTATGCCTCCATCAGAAACGATGAATACCCAACTTTTGTAACAACATGGATGGGACTGGAAGAGATTCTGCTGAGTGAAATAAGTTAAGCAGAGAGAGTCAATTATCATATGGTTTCACTTATTTGTGGAGCATAACAAATAACATGGAGAACATGGGGAGATGGAGAGGAGAAGAGAGTTGAGGGAAATTGGAAGGGGAGGTGAACCATGAGAGACTATGGACTCTGAAAAAGAACTTGAGGGTTTTGAAGGGGTGGGGGGGTGGGAGGTTGGGGGAACCAGGTGATGGGTATTAGGGAGGGCATGGATTGCATGGAGCACTGGGTGTGGTGCAAAAGCAATGAAAACTGTTACGCTGAAAAGAAATAAAAAAATTAAAAAAAAAAAGGTGACTTTCCATCCCCAAGGCACATGACTCTTCTTTCTGTTTAAAGATAATATCCAGACTAGAGTGGAAGGGTGAGAGGGAGGTTTATTTCAGAAACACTGAGGCCAACTCCTAAAGACCTTGATTGCCAGACCAAGAGTGGCATGGAGGTGGAGAAGAGTTGCAGGAATTATGTGCAAAGGGAAGATAAAGTTAAATTGTGCAATTTAGAAACAGGCTGGTTTGGGAAACTTCTAAGGAGTTTGATTTCTATCAGTAGGACATGACAAGCTTTGACTCAGGAAGTTTAAAGCACCTCCTTCAGCCCAAGGAGAGGTTTTAGACCATGAGCACACTTCTCACCTACCTGGTCATGGCCACTCATTGTGGTGTGCTTTACCATTTTTCTTCCTCTCCTTTCGTTCCTTTTGGAGACGTTCCAGCTCTGCTTCATACATCATCTCCTGAATCAAGTACTTCTCTCTTCTCATTCGATCCCTTAGATCTTTCGGGAGGTCTGGGATCAAATATGAAATGAGGTGCTTTATACAAAACACGAGGTGCTAAAAACATAAAGGAGAATACAATAAGTTAGCTCTATTTACCATCCTTAGCTGGAAAGAGCCCTGGAACTTGGTGCAAGAACTCCTCTCAGTCCAGCGATGTGGAGCTTCTTGTGTGTCTGGAGAGTGGAAGGAGGCCAGGGGAAGTATGTGAGCAAAGATGGTCACAGGGATAGGTGAGGACTAAACTTGGTCTGATGACAATTCACAGGGAATGAGAAAAGTAATCAGGAAAGAATGCGGAGAAGGAGTGGCCAGAGAATGTAAAGGTGAGCCAGAAGTACCTATACCATGGAGTCAGGAAACCCAGGGTTGAATCCTGGCTCCGTAGCTTTTATTACTGAAGAGGTGTCTGCTTACCTGGGAATAAGTCACTCTGAGCTTCAATTTGCTCATGTATAAAATGGGCATCATCGTGGAAGATTATAAGAAAACATTTCAAAATTTGCAGATTACCAAATTTGCTTTGCAAATTTTGATTACGAAAATGACCAGTAGGCCTAAAGGAAGTGATCATTTCAAGAAGAAACTTTTTTTCTGGTAAACTGCCACAAATTCTTTACCTGACTTACTTAAAGCTGAAACTCTAGAAACACTGTCATTTCTGTTTGTCTATATGATGACCAGTAAAGTATTAGATGATAATTTAAAGGCTCTCATTATTCTAGAGTATTAAATAACTGAATTCCCAGGGAAGAACAGCTTGTCTTTTCTTGGTTACCTGGAATGAAGGAAAAAATGATGGAAGAAGAGGTACAGGAAATGTCCAGTCCAAGCCAAGAAGTAGTTCTGGTTTGCATTAATCTGACTTTAATATATATGACAGGAGATGGAATTTCCATATATAAGTACAGTCATAGAAATGCAAATGATTTCTAGTAGCAATTTTCTTAAAGACCAAAAATAGATGATGTATTTTTACTGACATGTAATATAGGTAATTGCTAGGTAGATTAAAAGTCAATTTTGAGTCTAAGATAATACTTATTTATGTCCTGAGTGTGAGTAATGTTGTGATGACACACAACCAGAGGCTACCACTTATACAAGAGCCAGTTCAATGTTTTCCAAACTATAGTCCTTGAACATCTACATAAGAAAGAATCACCTTGGAGGGCTTGTGAAAAGCAAATTACAGACATGATGTATCTGAGTCTCCAGAAGTAGTGATGGAAAAAGCTGCAGTTTTCCTAAAGTAGAAGAACAATGGCCCTAGAACATTAGGACTGATGATTTGTGACCTATCCATAAACAATCAATAACAGACTTTCAGTTGTTTCTTGGACAACTCAAGGGGAAGAAAAAGACTTTTTAAAGAGGCTATATAAAATCACTGTAATAATTCTGGACATACATAATCACATTGAAAGTTCTCACACTTACATTTATGCATTACTCTTAGTTACTTAATTATGGCAAAGGAATTGGTTAAGAGAACATACCTCAAACACAATGATAAAAGCCAATCGAGCTGCAAGGACATGCCAAAACTGCAGTGTGTAGCCATAGGGCACCAGTGAATGAGGAGGGTCACGGTAGTCTCGGTATCTATAAATATACAGGAGAATGAATGTTATATTCCGAACTTATTTTCCTGACTCCCAAATCTCCTCAATTCCCACTATGTAGTTCTCATTCATCATAGATAGTTCAAAAAGTTTCTCTATCCCAGACTATCTATCTCTATCCCTATCTGTCACTTGTCCATCTTTTCTTCTTCTGGTAAAAGAATATCTCTTCTCTGGGGAATTATCCATATGGGTTAGGCAGGGTTCACCCCTGACCGCTGACCCCAGTTCAAAAGATGAGTCAGACCTGATCAGCGAGAATCCTCACCAGGACTTCTGCTAGAATGACCATTTAGTAAATTATAACAAGTCCACAGAAGGTAAAATCCTGGAGCTGCTGCTGGTTCTCACAGACTGTGTGGAGAGAGCTTGCTTGTGAAGGAAGTCATTTCAACAACACAGAGCTAGCAAAGAGGCACTGTCTTGCTGACACAGCTGGAGGCTTGAGATCTAGCCATTACTAGTGTAGTTTTCATCCTGCCAACTTCCCAGTTACCTGAACCAATGAATTTCTTTCTAAGTCCATTTATATTGGATTTCTGCCACTTGCCACTGAGGAGGCCTTCCTAATGTATGCTCCAACTATAACTTTTGGGTCAGCATCAAATTCCATAAACATTTGTGAAATACCTGGTTCCTATTAGGAACCAGGCACCTGTCTGAGGAACTTAAATTCATTTGACTCCATTTTATCTTTGCCACTATCATTACTATTATCACAGGTAGGAAAACTGAAAATGACTCTCAATATTGTAGAGTTTTCACATGTCTTAAACCCAGTGTTCTTTTTCATTAGCCCCAGAAATGTGGAAAGGTCTGGAGATGCTAATTCTTCTAACAGTTCTGTGTGTAAACATACCAAATTCCCTTCTCTGAGGAAAAGTTATGATTATCCAGGCTCTCATGTAAGATAGTACCTAACATCAGGATTGGCACTAATTTGTATACGAGGATACAAGACAATTCCTATGTGGAGTATCTTTTTTTTAAATTATGTATAATTGACATATGATGTTATATTGGTTTTGGGTATAGAACTCATTGCTTTGACAAAATTTAAACATTAGTATTCATCACCATAAGTATAGCCTCCATCTGTCATCATACAACATTATTACAGTATTGACTATATTCCTTATACTGTACTTTTCATCCTGGGACTTATTATATAACTGGAGGTCTGCAATCTCCATTATCTATTTAGCCTATTCCCCTACCTACCTCCACTCTGACAATCACCACTTTGTTCTCTGTGTTTAAGAGTTCACTTGATTTGTTTTTTAGATTCCACACATAAGTGAAATCATATAGTATTTGTTTTTCTCTGACTTATTCACTTAGCATAATACTCTCTAGGTCCATCCATATTGTCACAAATGCCAAGATCTCATTCTTTTTAATGGCTGAGTAATATTTCATTGCAAGCATATAAACTACCACTTCTTTATCTATTCATCTATCAGCAGACACTTAGGTTGCTTCCATAACTTAGCTATTATACATAATGCTTCAATAAACATAAGGGCGCATGTATCTTTTTGAATTTTCATTCTCATTTTCTTTGGGCAAATACTCAGTAGTAGAATTATTGGATTGTATGGTATTTCTAATGTTTTGAGGAACCTCCATAATGTCTTCCACAGTGGTTACACCAGTTTACATTCCCACTAATAGTGCACAAGGATTCCCTTCTCTCCACATCCTCGCCAACTCTTATTTCTTGTCTCTTTGATACTAGCCATTCTGGCTGGTGTGAGGTGATATCTCTTTGTGGTTTTGATTTGCATTTCCCTGATAGTGATGTTGAGCAACTTTTTATGTGTCTGTTAGCCATCTGTATGTTTTCTTTGGGAAGATGTCTATTCACTCTATTTTTTAATCTGGTAATTTTTTTGGTGTTAAGTTCTTTATATATTTTGGATATAAACCCCTTATCAGATCTATTGCAAATATCTACTCCCATTTACTAGGATACCATTTTGTTTTATTGATGATTTCTTTTGCTGTGCCAAAGCTTTTTATTTCAATGTAGTCCTAGTAGTTTATTTTTGGTTTTGTTTCCCTTGCTTGAGAACACATATCCATAAATATTTTGCTGTGGCTGATGTCCAAGAGATTACTGCCCATGTTTTCTTCTAAGAGTTACATGGTTTCAGGATTCACATTTAGGTCTTTAATCCATTCTGACTTTATTTTCTTATATGGTTATAAGAAAGTGGTCCAGTTTCATTCTTTTGCATGTAGCTGTCCAGTTTTATAACTGGAGGTTTCCCAATACCATCTGTTTAAAAGACTGTCTTTTCTCGATTGCCTCCTTTTTTCACAGATTAATTGACCATGTAGGTGTGCATTTATTTCTGGGCTGTCTATCCTAGTCCATTGGCCAATATGTCAATTTTTGTCCTATGCAGAGCATCTTTGGAAAGTACCAAGGACTATAGAAATGAGCTGTCACTATTATCTTCACAATCATCATCTTAATTACCATTAATGCTTATGGTATATAATAATTATCTATTTTGTCAGTAAAATTATATTTATAGTGCATATCTGCTGAAATTAAGAATTAATCTATTAGTGCCTTCAAGCCATTGGTTCCCTCTATAGTGAGGAGGATTAGGTAATTGTCTAGAACATTTTTATTCTAATATATGGTTATGTAAATTGTTCCTGTCAAAGGTCCAAACTATTCAGGACTAAAAGTCTGCATGAACTATTTTTTTTAAACCTTTTGCAGAGCAGAAGAATCAGGAACTGTGCTTTCTGCAATTAAGATAACAAATGTGATTTCTGTGTTTCTTTAGCTACCTATATTTCAAATGTAGTCTGAGTAAACATTCTAGAAGAAAAATGACTATGCTTTTATTATATTATTATTTATTGTATTTATAAAAAAATTTATAAAAATTGTTTCAACAGTTACTCTCATTAACTCCTTAAACTTTTTTTTTTTACATGACAGCATTTATTAAAACAAGATTACTTTTGGAACATGCTGCTCCTTTCCTATTAATGCCTCAACTCTGCTCTTTTGCCCTTCATTGTGATTGCCCCATCTCTTCACTTCTTAGACCTTGTTCAGCTTTTCATTTGAAGAATATTAGTAAATCTCCTCCTCCCCAGATCCCTCCTAAATTCACTGGGTGAAAAATCATGGTTTTCCCTTGATTGTTTCCAAAGACACAATATGGACATATCATTCTTAAATTTCTGCTACAAATTTGTAGCAAATAAATGAATTCATTTATATCAAATATAAATACTCATTAAATAAAAGTATGAAGACTAAAAAGATTGAAATACTTTTTATGACCCAATGATGACAGAGAGTACCAAACATGACTCTCTTTATAAAACTGTACATATATGCAAGTAATAGTTTGCCCCCCCCCATTCTGCTGTTTGGTTTTATGTGGTTTCAGTTACCACACCCTCCCTACCACAGTCAGGAGGTAGATGGTCCTCTTTCTGTCTATTGTCACGGTGCCAATAGTAGCCTAATGCTAGGTCACAATGTCTATGTCATTCCCCTTGCTTCATTTCTTCATGTAGGAATTATATCATCTTATATCATCAAAAGAAGGGTGAGTACAGTACTAGAAGATATTTTGAGAGAGATACTACATAACTTTTCTTATAGTATTTTGTTATAATTGTTATATTATTGTTGCTAATTTATTATGACTAATTTATAAATTAAATTTTATTATGTAAGTATGTATAGGAAAAACATAACATATACAGGGTTTGGTACCACCCACAGTTTCAAGCGTCCACTTGGGGTCTTGGAGTGTATCTCCCACAGATAAGCAAGGACTACTGAAATATGCAAAAATGAAGAAAACACTTGTTTTTAGGTGGTGATCTTACATTTTAATTAATGGATTTTTAAATATTTTAAAAATTAACATTCTTTTTTTTGAAGGTAAAACATATTTTTGAGTTTTTAACTACAGATTGCATGAAATGTACATTGTCTTTTTTTATTTTGTATTTTTTTAAATTAGTTTTCAGTGTACTAGAATTCATTGTTTATGCACCACACCTAATGCTCCATGCAATACACACTATTAATATTTAGAAAGCACTTACATTGGTGGCTACAGTGAGATGGCAATATCAGATAATTTCTATACAGAGATCCAATGGTTGAGAATTTGCATCTATTGGCTCAACCTCTGTGTAGTATACAACCATTTGTGGATCTGTCACAGAGCTCTGCTAATTTGTGCACAAAGGATGCAATGTGCCTACACTGGCACTTCTGAGTCTTGTTCTCAGAATCTATGAAATTTTTAAGAAGTTTCAGTTTTCAGAAGCAGCAGGTTTCTGGCCTTCCTACTCTCTTAAGCCATTGTATCAAAAAGTCAAGTTTCTCTTTAGAAGACTCCTCACTGCTACCCTAAGACAATTAAATTGTAGTGTGCTAATGAGTTTGGCTGTCATCTGCTTCACTGTCCTCAGTTCTCTACAGACTATGCACTGGAAAGCACACTGGAACTGTATTTGGGGTCTGCCTCATTTTATGATCTTAGGTAATTCATGAAGTTTCTCTGGACATTGGTTTTCCCTAGTAACACAATTATGTTCTCCATCTCACCAGGTGCTAAAATTTTGAACTCTCCTATCTCTTCTCTGAGTTTGCAGATGAATGCTTCAGGTAGAGCTCTCAGCTGATGTGCCAGCCTACTCCTGATCCCACTGGCCTTTCCAATGAGGCAGAGGTCTGAGAGGTGCTCAGATGTCTTTGTGCTCATCTCTGTTTTTGATGCAGTGCTATTTATTTGCCAAATGTCAAATATTTATTTTGATGCAGTGCTATTTATTTATTTATTTATGCAAAGAAAACACTACCCTGGTCTGCTGTAGAAACAGACAGAAAGCTAAGTTTCAAAGCTAAGTGAATCAATGTGCTACTTCTCTAATCTTCATTTAATACCTTCAAAGAAACTAAGTGGTCCAGTGGAATTAATGTTTGGAGAATTTTTTTTTTCAAGAAAGTCAGATTTGTTTTCACAAAGTAACACTTGTAATTTCTTGACTTCAATTTTACATGTGGGAAAGTCAGGGTGTTCCCATTAGTGCATTCTCTAAAGCAGCTTTTGTTTCTCAGGAAATGGATTATTGGTTTGCAAATATATATATTTTTTCCAGTGCCAGGTATAGTTAATCTACTCCCATTTTTAAAAGTGAGAGAGTATATATACATTTGAAAGAATGATAGTGAACTTCACATAACCGCCATCCAAGTTAAGACACAGAACATGTGTCTTAACCATATTAACAGGAGACAATAACTTAGAAATGCCTCACTAGCAATCCCAGACACTCGAAAGTTAACTGCTATTTAATTTTCTGCTTTTCTCTATAGTTACACTACTTACACAAGTGTTCCTTAATAAAACAGTGCTTAGTTTTGTCTGCTTTGAACTCTATATAAATGAAATCATATTGTATGTGTTATTTTGTGATTATATCTTTAATGTGAAATTTTTAAGTTCTCAAAACTATTCCATTTTCTATTTGTTTGATCCAGTGATACCACTATAGTGATTATTATAATTTTATACTAATTCTAATGTAAGGTAAATCTCCACTTTATTTTCCAAAAGCATTGTGACTATTCTTCATCCTTTGCATTTCCATATAACATTATTTTCAACCTCAGGTACACAGAATTGGCCTAATCATATTTAATTTTTTTAAACAAATCTCATTGATCCATTCATGTTCTTTTCTCTAACCTTTATATTTATTTAATACTTAATATGATGAACTCTCATATATCTACCATGTAACACAAGAATTAAAACCTTATCAGGAATTTATACCTTACCCCCATTCTCCTCCTTCTCCTCATCCCCTTGCTTTCCTTATTCTGAATTTCATTGTTATTATTAACAAAAGTTTGTATCAATATTCATTTGTCTGAATATTATACTGTTTAGTTTTGGTTTTGAACTTTCTAGAAAGGATATTATACTGTACATAGTCTTCTGAGGATTGGTTTTTTTTTTTTTTCTTTTACAAGCACGCTACTAAGATTCATCCTTACTCTTGTAAGTAACATCACCAAGGATATTAGGCTGTGATTTTTTTTTTCTTGTGGTGTCTTTGTCTGGTTTTGGAGTTAGGATAATGTAAAATGAGTTTGGAGGTATTCACTCTTCTATTATTTGGAAGATTCTGAGGAAAATTGGTATCAATTCTTTGAATGTGTGGTAGTAGAACCCACCAGTGAAGCTGTCTGGTCCTGGACTTTGGTTTCTTGGGAGTTTTTGTTTGTTCGTTTAGAAAGGGAGAGGCAGAGGGAGAGAGAAAATCTTAAGCAAATTCCATGCCCAGTTCGGAGGCCCACTTGGGATTCCTCTCTGAGATCATGCCCTGAGCGGAAATCAAGAGTCAGAGGTTTAACCGACTAAGCACCAGGAGCCCCTGTTGGGAGGTTTTTGATTGCCGATTCAATCTCTTTACTAGTAATTGGTGTGTTCCAATTTCCTGTTTCTTCCTGATTTGGTCCTGGTAATTTGTATGTTTCAAGGAATTTATCCATTCTTCTAGGTTGGTATATAATTGTTCAATAGTCTTTTACAATCCTTTGTTCTTCTGTGGTGTCAGTTATAAAGCATCTTCTTTCATTTCTCATTCATTTGAATCTTTTTTCTTGGAGAGTCTAGCTAAAGGTTTGTCAATTTATCTTTTCAAACAACCACCTCCTAGTTTCATTGATCTTTTCTATTTGTTTTTAGTCTTATTTCTGCTCTGATATTTGTTACTTTTTTCCTTCTACTAACTTCATTTGTTCTTTTTGTTTATTTTTGTTCTTTGAGCTATAAAGTTAGGTTGAGATTTTTCTTGTTTCTTGAGATAGACGCTTATTGCTATGAACTTCCCTCTTAGGACTGCTTTATCCCATATGTTTTGTTATGCTGTATTTCTATTTCCAAATGTCTCAAGCTATGTCTTATTTCCCTTTTGACCCACTAGATGTTCAGTAATATGTTTAGTCTCCACATACTTGTGAATCTTTCCAGTTTTCTTTTTGTAATTTCTCATTTTATACCACCAGAGTCAGAAAAGATGCTTCATGTGATTTCAATCTTAAATTTATTAAGATTTGTTTTAATGATCTATCCTGGAGAATGTTTCTCTTTTTAATTTAAATTCAATATAGTTAACAATGTATTTTAGCTTCAGAGTCAGAGTTTAGTGATTAATCAGTTGCATATAACACCCAGTGGTCATTATATCAAGTGCCCTCCTTAATGCCTATCACCCAGTTACCCCATCCCCCGCCTCCTCCCCTCCACCAGCAACCCTCAGTTTGTTTCCCATAGTTAGGATTCTCTTATAGTTTGTCTCCCTCTCTGATTTCATCTTATTTTACTCCCCCCCTTCTCTAATGATACCCTTTTGTTTCTTAAATTCCACATATGAGATCATATAGTTGTCTTTCTGATTCATCTATTTTAGTTAGCATAATACCCTCTAGTTCCATCCACATTGCTGCAAATGGTAAGATTTCATTTTTTGATGGCTGAGAAAAATTCCATTGTGTATGTATGTATGTATGTGTGTGTGTGTGTGTGTGGATGTGTGTGTGTGTGTGTATATATATATACACACACACACACACACACACACACACACACACATCTTCTTTATCCATTCATCTGTTGGTGGACATCTGGGCTTTTTCCATAGTTTGGCTATTGTGGACATTGAGGCTATAAACACTGGGGTGCAGGTTCTCCTCAAATTACTATGTTTGTATCCTTTGGGTAAATACTTAGTAGTGCAATTGCTGGATTGTAGGGTAGCTATATTTCTTACTTTTTGAGGAGCCTTCATATGGTTTTTCAGAGTGGCTGCACCAACTTGCCTTCCCACCAATAGTGTAAGAAGGTTTCCCTTTCTCCACATCCTTGCTAACATTTGTTGTTTCCTGACTTGTTGATTTTGGCGTTTCTGACTGGTGTGAAGTGTTATCTTATGTGGTTTTGATTTGTATTCTGGAGAATGTTTTATGTGCACTTGAGAAGTATGTATTCTGTTGCTTTTGGATGAAATGTTCTGTATAAATCTATAACATGCTGTATAGGCCAATATTATTTTATTGAATTTCTGTCTGGGTGATTTATTCATTGATGTAAGTGGGGTATTAAAGTTCTCTACTATTAGTGTATTGCTATCTATTTCTCCCTTAGGTCTATTAATATTTGTTTTATATACCAGGTGCCCCTGTGTTGGGTATGTTGAGAAATCTTGTTGGATTGACTGACCTCTTTATCATTATATAATGATCTTGTCTATTATATTCTTTTCTTAAAAAAGTCTATATTTAAAGGAGACATATAGGTATCCCAGCTTTCCTAGGTTTTTATTTGCATGGAATATCTTTTTCAATCCCTTAACTTTCAGTCTATTTATATCCTTACATCAGAAGTGAGTCTCATAGGTAGCAAATAGATCAGTCTTGATTTTTTATACATTCAGCCACTCTATGTCTTTTGACTGAAAAATTTATTTTGTTTATATTCAAAGTAGTTACTGACATGTATTACTTACTGCCATTTTAAAATTATTTTCTGGCTGTTTTGTAGTTCCGGTTTTTTTTCTTCCTCTCTTCCTTTATGATTTGATGGCTTTCTTTAGTGGTGGGCTTAGATTCCTTTCTCTTTTGTATCTCTACTGTAGGTTTTTTGCTTTGTGGTTAATCTAACCTATAACAACTAATAATCTAAGTTGATAATTATTTAAGTTTCATCACATTCCGAAGCTCTATATCTTTATTCTCTATATCTTTACTCTCCCTCCATTTTAAAAAAGATTTTATTTGTATTTATTTGACAGAGAGAGAGAGATCACAAGTAGGCAGAGAGGCAGGCAGAGACAGAGGGGGAAGCAGGATCCCCTCTGAGTAGAGAGCCCAATGTGGGGCTCGATTTCAGGACCCTGAGATCATGACCTGAGGCAAAGGCAAAGGCTTAACCCACTGAGCCACCCAGGTGCCCCTACTCTCCCTCCATTTTGTTTTTATGTCACAATGTCCATATTTTGTGTGTCCCTCAAATAATTATTGTGGTTATAATGATTTTTTCTACTTTTGTTTTTTAATCTCATACTAACTTTGTAAGTGATCATTCCCACTTCTTTTCTATATACATACCAGTGCAATTTATACTTTCATCTGTTTTCTTGTTACTAATTAGTGCCTCCTTCATTTTAACTTAAAGAAGTCCCTTTAACATTTCTTGTTAGGCTGGTCAAATAGTGATGAACTCCTTTAGCTTTTGCTTGTCTGGAAAACTCTTCAACTCTCCTTCAATTTTGAAGGACATTGTTCCTGGGCAGAATATTCTTGGTTGGCAGGTTGCTGTTTTGTTGTTTTTTTTTTTCCTTTTAGCACTTTGAATAGTTCATGCCACTTCCTCTGGCCTATAAAACTTCTACTGAGAAATCTGGTAGTTTTATTGAGGGGAGGGTTCCCCTTGTATATAACAAGTTGTTTTTCTCTTATTGCTTTTAATATTCTTTTTATAAAGTCTCGGTATAGGTCTCTTTGGTTTACTCTTATATGGCTCTCTGGATCTGGATGTCTGCCTTCTATCCCAGAGATTCTGTTTTAATTTTTTAGGTCACAGCCTGGTCAAGAGGAGATTTTAAAATTCTCCAGTGGATTTTAATGCATGATCAAGGTTGAGAACCACTGCTTTAAACCCACTCAGTCAGAAAGAGCTGTCTGAGCAAAACCTCCCCATGGCAGAGCCAGCCCAGGTTTGGCTAAGAGTGCCATACTCACCTGCAATACTTGAGAGGAGTCCCCGAAAACTCACTGCCATCAGACTCAGGCTCAGATCGGTTCTCAAAGTCAGAAATTCGAAACACAGATAAGCTGGCATTTACATAGCCAACCATGCACCTAAAAGAGAAAGAGACTTCTATAATTAGTTCTCTGATCACCTCTGCATCCAATTCCTAGAAGCTCTTCCTAGAAGCTCTTGCACTTGTAAATGCCTTTAGCTTTACCATAAGCACTCAAGTTAGGATATACTGAAAAACTCTGGGTATGTGGAATCAGGAACAAGTCATTCTTTTATTCCATTCTTCTTGTTCAGAATCATCATCCAGAACATCACTACCCCAATCAATACTTCAGTGAAATAGGTGAAAGACAGCATTGCATGATTAATAGGCAAATCACTGTTTCTTTCCTTGATGATGTAAACACACATACACACACAAACACATTCCTTTATTAATGAATATCTATACTCTGTCATAATCCCTCAAGTGTGACTGGTGTTTCTATGACCCTCCCCCTCCAAATCACATCCCTTGCTACAGTCATGCTAAGCTACATTCCCTGCATATACCATGCTTTCATGCCTCTGTTCAGGTTATCTTTTCTATTTTCTCTTCATTTCTTTCTAAGTGGAAATAGTGCTCATTTTTCAATGAGCAACTAAAATGGCACTCCTTCTGGGGAGATGTCCTAATCCCACCAGAAAAAGACTCATTCCCTCTTCTGTATGGTGCTGCTGTACCTAACTGCACCATTACTATACAGCTTGTGCTTGAGGTGCCTGCATGGTTGGAGGTCTTCTCCTTTAGTTTTTAGAGCTGAACAGGTGTCATAAGTATTTTTATGTTTTGTGTAGTGTAGGAATCCACTAAATATCAAATTCAACTGATTTCAGTTGAGGAAAACTAAAGTATCAGAGATTCTATCATGGCCTTAAGAATGGACCAGGAATAAAATTATTACCTACATATCCCACAGCTAATAAGCTTCTTGAGGACACATCTTCTATTCTGTATGAGGAGTCAGTATATTACGATACTAAAAACTTGGGTTTGAGGGTCAAACTGTATGTCTTCTACTTTCTAGCCATGCAAATTTGGCAAGTTATGTAACTTCATTAAACAACAGACGTGCCTAACTCATAGGGTCATTGTGGGGATTAAATGAAAGGATACATGTAAAGTGAGTGATAGAGTGTCTAGCATATAGCAAGATCTTAATTAAAGGTGAGTGGCTACTATTAATTTTATTTCTTGTACCTTGCAGAAGGTCAATAAATAATTATTGATTTAATGAATAAATCATAGCTTTTAAATTCTCTTCATTAACTTGTCTGGCATGATTATTCCAAGCTGCTGAACACCAAACCAAAACGATGACACACAGGTAGTTCTGAGAGGACATAAGTTCTGTGTGTTGTCTTGATCAAGACAAATCACTGAGGTTTTATCAGGGCCTTAAAAAAATGAACCAAGCAGAAGGACCCATTTGTCAAGTCACTCATGGGTGAAACACATGGTCAGTGGGTGTGTAATATGCTTTAATCCAACTGGCCGTAGGTCTCCCCTACCACTCCTT
Organism: Enhydra lutris kenyoni; assembly: GCF_002288905.1. Taxonomy (NCBI): domain Eukaryota; kingdom Metazoa; phylum Chordata; class Mammalia; order Carnivora; family Mustelidae; genus Enhydra; species Enhydra lutris. The sequence goes on from NW_019154091.1 coordinate 3,633,762, forward strand.
AGAAGGGTAATTTGGAATAATGTCTTCCTCATCTTTGAACTGCCTAGAACATGACATGAAAGCAAATGAGTGCTTTGATGATTATTAGCTGTCATAGAGAGGAAGACAGTTTTTGTGAACTATAGAATATAGCAGAGTCTTCTCAGGAGCCAAACAGTGAGAGATGAAAGGTGCTCTGGAAACTTGCAGAAAACAGGCCCAACATTGAAATGAAATATTCACAAGCCTCCTGCACTCTTTCTTACTACCCAAAGCAGCCCTGCAGTTTTATTGAGATTAAAACTGTGGCTTAGTGGCTGCTCTGTCCAAAAACTCAATTGAGGAAAAATCTAAATTTAAGTAAAATATCAGTCTCATGGACAACACTCTCCTTTCGAAATAAAGAGGATGTATCTTTGAACTATTTCTTAAGCATATTCATGTAATGTCAGTTATAAATCCAGCTTGAAAATGTGTGTTTGGTTCTGTGCTCCTGTGTACAAAGCATCACACATGGACGTAGGACATATATACACAGTTATTCACTGCATAAGTCTTCCTTCCATATCCTTTCCATAATCAGGGAAGAAGAGGGACTGCTAATACTGAACTGCCTGGGCATTTCTCAAAGTCTTTTCACTGTGGTAGAATCTTAGCTATTGCCCACAATAAATAGTTAAGGAGTTTTGGAGGTTGGTTTGGTTGGAGCACTTTTGATTTAGAGTCAGCCTCAATTGAAATAGGGCATTTCTATGGGTGAATTAAATAATAATAAGTATAATTTCACTATGCACATGCTATCTCAAAAGCCTGTAACATTCTAAAATTTGACAATGCTGCTCCTATATGAGTTAATTTCTAAAGCATTTCCGAATTGGAAAAACAACAACAACAACAACAACAACAAACAAACCTTAAAAAGGATAATAAAGTAGTTGGTGGGGCAGAACATAAGATTCATGAAGAAACTTATACCAAAGCAACTATTTGCAAACAATAAAAATGACCAATGGATTAGAAGATAGAAGGTAGACCTATAAATATTCAAAGTGGCAGAAGGCTCTTATGTGAAAGATGATATATAAAAAATAGCCCAGGGGAGCCCAATAAACCTAAGTCAAGAAGACTCTTAGGTCTCCATGAACATTGTCTTAAATCTAATAAGCTGTCAACATTCTAAAGCTTTGATTCACTATCAACTGCACGTAAATGTTCCCATATTATTTTCGGGTTTTGGGTTTTCCCCACAAACCAAAACAGGTTTCATTACATTTGTGGTCCAGGAAGAATTTAAATAACACTGGGACTTAAACCCCCAGGGAATTTTCTCCTGTTGGATAAGCTAGATAAACATTATGTAGCAATGGCCCCCAGGGCTGTGTGGTTCAGGATGGCAAGAACTGTATGAGTCTAGGCTTTGCCTTCATGTGGCTTCCATCAGTTATTCCACCTTGTGATTCTGGATTTAACCTCTCAGTCTCTTTCTGCTCCTCAAAGTGAGGGTAATACTGCACGTCCCAGTCCTGGGTTGTTTTGAGAATCAAATGCAAAACAAAAGGGAAAGTGGTTTAAACAAAGGCAAGCTTTTCTAGGCTCAAACAGAGGATGTTGGCAACAGTTAAAATTAGAAAGACTACATGAGTAATATAGTATGTCTTTAAGTCTCTTAAAATGGGATGGTTCACTTGAAGTTGCTAGATAATTAGTGTCTAATGGCCACATGGTTATTACAGTAAAGAACTTTATAGAAGCCTCTTCAAATAGCTGGATTGTAAGCTTTACTGCTTTCAACCATCCATGCCTTAGAGCAAAGTAAGATTAATAATGAAATTGGACCTAGGCCAGGGGTACATGAATTTGGTTGACTTGATTTGGTAGCACTTTATTCCTTGGGGCTAACCTAACTACAGTAGTTATATGGATTAGTTTCGTCCTGACTGGTAAACCAGGAAGCAGGGCTGCCTGTGCGAGTAGTCATAGCCCATGTGGGATGATTTCTGGGACATTGAAAAGTCTCCCAAAACATACTCTACTCTAACTTACAGACATCTAAATTCCACAATTAGAACTGGATTATTTTTACTTTAGCCAAGGAAGATTTTTTTCTCCTATTAAAAAGGATATAGAAACGAAATCTAGGGGATGTGTTATAATTTTGCTTGGACTTTACCTGACCAGAAATACCCAGAAAGTCATGACTTTTGGGGATCACTTAGGTGATGCCACAGAATTGAATTTGCCTGAGGTAATATGTACCTTGGTCAGGTCAATAGCCAGGAAAGAATCATTCAGTTACTTATTCCACAAATATTTATTGAGTACCTACAGGATACTTATCACATGGTTGCACATTTCTGGTGCAGAATTTGTAGAGTCTCCATATGATGTCACAGGAGGAATCAGATTGTAACTGTCCTCTTACAAACTTATAAAAATGGCATAACTGTATACTATATCATGCACTACTTGTTTTGGCTTACACATATTAGCATACTGTACATTTCTGAATTCATAGTGGGCAGGTTTAGGGGTAGGGGAAATGATTAATTTCACCCAAAGTTTACCTGTATTGAGCCCCAACTCTTTAGTCAATCAAGATGTGTTTTCCTTGGCTGCAAGTTTCCTCATAACTTTACCTCCCCCACCACTGTCCTTCTCATCCTGGGTTGCTCCAATGCAGAAGCTTTTGACTGAGTGTACCAGCATCACACAGTGCATAGGAAATGGAGATTTCATGATAGTTTTATGACAAACTTACTTTTGTCCAGCTTCTCCTTGGCCTGCACAAGGTCCATACTTATAAGCATACACCAAGCGAGGGATAAAGTCAGATGTTATCGCTATGACAAATGCGTTTGTAATAACCGAGAGAATTCCAATGCCTTCAAGAATTCCATACCAAATTCCTATTCAAAGAGAAGTGTTATATTAGTTCCAGACACAACAGCAGGAATAACAGTATGAAAACAACTGGGGTAACTCATTTCAATAGTCCTTTCCATGGGTCCATTCAAATTCCTAAATACACTTGTCACCAAGAGTAAGAATTTGTACTTGCAAACACCTTGGCATTGAAGGAGTTTCTGGGAAAGTGTCAATGCTCATGACTTAATGAGTCAGTCAGGATCAGACTTAAGTCAGAGAGTTCTAGTCAGTGATAAGGCACCAATACATTATCCAATAAGACGAGCACTTCCACTGTCAAGCCACTACAAAAATGGGAGTTCCTGAAGGGTGCTGACACCTGGGTGGGCCCAGTGCCTGTTGCACTGACCTGGGATAGGTGCTCACTGAATGTGGTTTCTTTCATATGGAGGTTAGAGACTACTGTGAGCCATGTACATCTATATTCAATTCTCTTCCATATACACTGAGTGCCTGCTGGTTCTGTTCTAAGCATTTGATGCAGAAGTAAATAAAAGATCATCTCTGATCTCAGGCAGTGCTCAAGAGGCTGCATTTGATTAGACTCAGCCTCTCCTGTCAAAGACTGAAGGCCATCTCTGTCTTTAGAAAAACTGGATTATGCTTTATCTGACTCAGGGAAACATTTGGGCAAAATAAAGCAAATGGAAGATTACTTTAAAAAGTAAATAAGTGATAATAAATCAAAATTCTAGATTCCAAGTTCAAATAACAAAATTGAAAAATCTATTTAAGCACAAATTCTCTAGTATTAGAAATTATAAATTTCCAAATAGGCACCTTTACTTCTTGTCTCATATTATTTAAAGCTAACATAATTATTCTTTTGCAAGAATAAGTTAAGTCATCTTACATGGAAACCATAAGTAAAAATCTAGAGTTGGTGTTTGTTTTTACTTTATCCACCATACAGTTAATATCTTTAAAACATTTCAAATCCAACTTACCTATGTCTTTGGCCCTTGAAGCTAAAGGTCGCCTCCACTGTGTGACAAATTTGTAGGCATCAAGTCGAATTTCAATTATGTTATTCAGTAAGGCCAGAAGTGGTGCTAGGGGAAAAGCTGCCACAAAGATAGTTGTGAATCCAAATTGAAGAACTAGAGAAGAAAAAAGGAAAAAGAACAGAGTCTTGGTTTTCCATTACTATTTTCAAAAAGAAAATAATCTGAAAGTGTCCTTGTCTTCACCCATATTTTTTCCAATATAGAAGCCCAGGAAACATCTCTTTCACAAAGATGGCCAGGATGCTGGAAAAAGAGGCATTACCTGGACCTGGAAGGAATGACATCCTAGGAGCAATGATCATACCTAGGATCCAGATCTTGTTTTCTAAGTACCATTGTTTAATAAAAGGTACACAGCTCCTTGAAAAAAATGTTTGATTCTAGAGCCATGGCAGGAAAATACAAGGGAAGGCTGGAATATCTCATAATGCCAGAAAGTTAGGAAGTCCTTGAAATTGAATGGGGAGCATATCAGTAGGACACAGGACAAACCCGAAGGAGCTACCAATGGCAAAAGTGGGAACAATATATACAACAAAATAAATGATAGTATTGCGTTAAATCTAAAGACTAAATATCTAATATACTAATATAATGCTGATATAAATAACTGAATAAATGGGGGAGAAGGGATAGCTCCTCCCTATGGTAGAATTTTAATTAATAAATTAGAAAATAAGTGCATAAAAATAAATATAAAAGAAATGATAAAGATACAAAATCACTGTTGGTCAAAAACATCACAGTAATTATTACAGGCAAGAACCACCAAAGAATGCTAAAGTTAATAGAGGGAATTATAGTTAAAAAAATAGGACATTTGTATATTCTCAAAGTATCTCCCTATGTGAGAGTAATTACAGAGAGAAAAACACATTTTTGGGGGTGGGGCAACCATTATCTTCACAGTGGAAAAGCTGGTAGTCAATATTACTTGTAATAAGACATATTGACATCTCATGCCCCTGTTATGATAATACTGAGCATACACCATTTCTGTGGTGATCTTGTCAAAAAGGCATAACCTCAACCTAATCATGAGAAAACATTAGATAAACCCAAATTGAAGGACTTTCTACTGAACTCTTAGCCAGTACTCTTCAAGTGTATTAAGATCATGAAAAACAAAGAACTGTCCTAGATTAGAAGAAACTAAGGAGATACAACATTAAATGCAATGTTGGATCCAGGATGGGTCATGGACAAGAAAAAGTTAAAAAAAAAAAAAACCCTGGTAATATTAATACAAGGTTTGTGATTAGTTAATAGTGTATTAATGGTTATTTTCTGGTTTCAATAAATATATAACATATTAGGGGAAATAAGGTGACGAGTATAGGGGAACTCTATTATTTTTGCAACTTTGCAAAATAAAATGTTAAAAACAAACTCAAACAAACAAACAAAAAGGCAGTCCTGATGCAAAGCAACCAGAGAACATAAATGAAAATTTAAAAATACAATTTATTGGGTATTGTGGACTGCAAAAAAGTACTTGGCTAAATGAATGACTGTATAGTTTGTTTTTGCTTTTTTAGAGTATTTTAGAAACTAATAATGACTAACACTTATATACCATTTCTCTGTAACAGCCACTGTTCTAATTACTTCACATATATTAGCTCATTTAGTTTTCATAATAACCCTATCGTATTGGCATTATTATTACCCTTACTTTACGGGTGAGGAAATGGAGGCACTAAGAGGTCAAATGACTTACTTGACACACAACTAAGAAGCAATTCCAACGTGGGTAATGTGGTTCCAGAGTCCTGAAGAGTCAGTCCATTTACCTCATCTCTGTGGCACTGCCACCTCCAGGGTGTCACCTGTCTTGGGTCATATTCATACTCCATGCCTATGCTTCACTCACTGATAGACACAGCCATCTCCCTTAGTTTTCCCCTTAGTGTTATCTTTTTGTTCACTTCTTTCCTTGGGTCAGTACATCTACTTTCATGACTTCATTATTATCTCTCTGGTAAGGATTCTCAATTCTCTATCTCGCACCTTGAATCTTATCAAGGAGTTTCCAGTTGTCTGCTATTATGCTATATAGAAGCAGCACTCTCCAAACCCTGATTCAATCTTAAACCTCAATCCCTCATCCTTGAATATGTTTTTCCCTTCATGTCTTCCTTCCCTTCAGATTTGTCTTGCACAAAAACCAAGTCTCCACTCGCCCTACTGGAGTCCAGGCACTCCTGTTCTGACTTCTCTTTCTCAGATTTTCACCTGCTTCCCCCATCTCACTGCTGTCAATATTGGTTAAAGCCCATAAAGAATCATCAATCTTCTCTCTATTCTGAACATTTCAGAAGGTTCTTATTGCCTATAGACTAAACCCCAAACTTTTCACTGTGCCATTCAAGGATCTTCCAAGCCTCATGTCCAAACATCCCTCATGCCTAGCCAGGTTTCCCAAGCAATCCTCTGCTTTAGCCACATCAAACTTCTGGTTTTATGGAGTCATATACTTAGCATTTTTACTCATACCCTGGTGAAGTTCTATTCTTCTTTCAAGCCTAAACTCAGTGTGGCCTCTGCTAGAACTTCTCATAATTGTAATTAACTATTGCTTCCTTAGTAGCTTCTACAACTCTACTTATATTGGAGAACTTATTTTGTCTTGATTTTATGGCTCTTTCCCTGTATGGTACTGACTCTTATGTTTCAGTCTTTGATCCATTTTGAGTTAATTTTCATGAGTAATGTAAGACGGGTTCAATTTAATTTTTCTGCATGTGTTTATCCAGTTTTTTCTAACACCATTTGTTGAAGAGACTATCCTTTCCCCATTAAGTTATTCTTGGTTCTCTTGTTGAATATTAGTTGACCAAACATGAAGGTATTTAATTCTGGCTTTTCTATTATATTCCATTGTTTATGTGTATTATTTCACTCCAGTAAGATACTGTTTTGGTTAATACAGATTTATAATACAGTTTGAAATCAGAACGTGTGATATTTCCAGCTTTGTTCTTTTTCCTCAGGACTGTGTTGGTTATTTGAATTCTTCTGTGGTTCCATACAGATTTCAGGGCTTTTTTCTTTTCTTTTTTTCTTTTTTTTTTTTTTTTTTTGTTAAAGATTTTATTTCTTTGAGGGGTACAGGGCACAAACAGCAGAAGGTTAGAGGAAGAGAGGGAAGCACACTCCTCGCTGAGTGGGGAACCCAATACAGGGCTTCGTAACAGGCCCAAGATCATGACCTGAGCTGAAGGCAGCTGCTTAACTGAGGAAGGCACCCAGGCTCCCTGGTTTATTGTTTTCTTTTGTTTTGTTTTGTCTGTTTTTTGGTTTTTGTTCTGCTTCTGTGAAGAATGCTATTGGTATTTTAATGGGGATTGCATTGACTCTGCAGATGGCTTAGGGTAGTATGGACATTTTAACATTAATTCTTCCAATCCATGAACAGAGGACGGGTCTCTCCATTTGTGTCTTTTCAGTTTCATTCAGCAAAGTCTTATAGGTTTCACTGTACATATCTTTCACTTTCTTTGTTAATTTTATTCCTAGGTGTAGATTTTGATGCTATTCTAGGTGGGGTAGCTTTCTTTCTCTTTCAGATGTTTCATTCTTAGTGTACAGTATATCCTGCAACTTTACTGAAATTGTTGACTAGTGCTGACATTTTTTTTAGTTGACTCTTTTGAGATTTCCTGTATATAAAATCATCTCATCTCCAAATCGTGACAATTTTACTTCTTTTCTGATTTGGATGCCTTTTCTCTGTTCTGCCTAATTGTTTTAATTGGGAATTCTGGTACTACATTGAATAAGAGTAGGGAGAGTGAGCATCCTTGTCTTTTTCTTGATCTTAGTGGAAAAACTTTTAATTTTTCTCCACTGAGTATAATATTAGCTGTGGGTTTATCATATGTGGGCTTTATCATGTTGAGGTATGTTCCTTCTATTCCCAATCTTTTGAGGAATTTTATAATTAAAAGAAGTCATGTTTTATCAAATGCATTCTCTGAATCTATTGAGATTATCATATGATTTTTATCTCTTTTATCAATACTAATGTATTACATTCGACTTGCCTATTTTCAACCAGCTTATATCCCAGGGATAAATCCCATTTGGGTTACAGTGTTTGAATTCAGGAAGACACTAAAATAATTAGTTTACTCATATTTTATCGAGAATTTTTGCATTTATATTCATCCAGGATATTTGCTTATACTTTTCTTTTAGTATCCTTAACTGGCTTTGGTATCAAGGTAATTCTGGCCTTGTGGTGTTTCCTCTTCTTCTATTTTTTGGAATAGTTTGAGAAGGATTTGTATTAATTCTTCTTTAAATGTTTGGTAGAATTCACAAGTGAAGCCTTATGGTCTCAGGTTCACTGTCATGGGGTATTTTTTATTACTGACTTAATCTCTTTGTGGTCTGTTCAGATTTTCTATTCCTTCCTGATGCACTCTTCTGGGTTGTCTGTTTTTAGAATTTATCCATTTCTTCTAAGTTATCTAATTTGTTGACATGTGATTATTCATTATAGCCTCTTATACCATTTCTGCAATATCCATTGTATTTATCTCCTTTTTTATTTCTACTTTTATCCGAGTCTTTTTTCTTAGTCTAGCTAAAGGTTTGTCAATTTTATTTTTTCAACAAATCATCCCTATTTTGTTGATCTTATCTATTGTTTTTTTCTGGTCTCTATTTCATTTATTTCTGCTCTCATCTTTATTATTTCCTTCCTTCTAGTCACTTTGGGCAGTTTGCTCTTTCTTTTTCCAGTTCCTTGAAGTATAAAGTTAGGGTATTTGAAAACTTCTAAATTTTTTTTTTAAGATTTCATTTACTTATTTGACAGACAGAGATCACAAGTAGGGAGTGAGGCAGGCAGAGAGAGTGAGGGGAAGCAAGCTCCCCACCGAACAGACAGCCTGACGTGGGGCTCAATCCCAGGACCCCAGGATCACAACCTGAGCCGAAGGCAGAGGTTTTAATCCACTGAGCCACTCAGGCACCCCGAAATCTTCTAAATTTCTTAATAATACATTTATTGCTATATACTTCAAACTGTTTTTGTTACTTCTGGGGATGATGGCAGAGTAAGAGCTAAAGCTCACCTGTCCCTAGCTATGTCTAGTCAACACCCACATCAGTGTAAATAACCCAGAAAATGACCCAAAGATGGAAAGAACAGACTCTCCACAGCTAATAATAGAGGAAAGGCTACATCAAAAAATGGTAGGAAGGGTGAAGACTCTATTGGTAGCCAAACTGACCTGTGAGACTGTCTACTAGAGGGAGTAACATTACAGGCACAGAGAAGGGAGAAGAGCAGAACTTACATGAGGCACCCCAAAAATGGTGGACCAGCTTTGGGAAATGAATCCCCATAACATTTGGCTTTCTAAAAATTCATGAAGTTAAATGTCTCTGATTTTCAATCAGTAGAGCTTAACACCTGGAACTTTTAAAAATTAGCAGCTCAGGGGCACCTGGGTGGCTCAGTGAGTTAAAGCCTCTGCCTTCGGCTCGGGTCATGATCCCCGTGTCCTGGGATCGAGCCCCGCATCCGCATCCGGCTCTCCGCTCAGTGGGGAGCCTGCTTCCTCCTCTCTCTCTGCCTGCCTCTCTGCCTACTTGTGATCTGTCTGTCAAAAAAAAAAAAAAATTAGCAGTTCAGATCTGAGAGACTTAGAGGGTGACAGGAAACTGAGTTCTTATCCTTTTTTTTTTTTTTAAGTTATATTTATTTATTTATTTATTTTTATTTCTTTTCAGAGTAACAGTATTCATTGTTTTTGTACCACACCCAGTGCTCCATGCAATCCGTGCCCTTCCAAATACCCACCACCTTGAGTTTTTATCCTTAAAGAGAAAGCACAATAAACAGCCCCACTGAGATATAGCATAGAAACAGCACCTGGGGTATACAGGAAGATTTATTTACTAATCTCAAAATGTGTGCTGGAAGGGCAGGGATCTTTAGAAGACTTCTCTAGAAATGAAAGAACTGGTGGGTACCATTTCTCTCCCTGTCCCCTAGCCTAGATACATGGACAGCTGTGAAAATCATCCTGAACACCTTCCACCTAGCCTGCTAACAACTCACCCTGCCTCCACACTCTCCTACGAACATACCCCATTCAATTCACCCGTGGCAGGAGACCATCAAAAGCAGTGGCATTGTGCAGCAGACCCCACAGTGGCTAGCAACACTTCAAAGTGACTCATGCTCTTATCTGGGAAGGGGGAAGATAAACTACACCTAACAGTCCAACTGCAACCCCAGCAGTGGGCTGGGGCAGACTTCTGGTCTGACTTCAGGCCTTGCCCACCAACAAAACCTTCTTGGGACAAAAGAGGGAGTGTATCCTGCAGTTTGGTGTGACTACAACCTCCATACTCTTTTCCAGAGTGGCTCTGCCAGCTTGCATTCCCATCAACAGTGTAGGAGGATTCCCCTTTGTCTTCATCCTTGCCAACATCTGTTGTTTCCTGTGTTGTTAATTTTAGCCATTCTGACTGGTGTGAGGTGGTATCTTGTTGTGGTTTTGATTTGTATTTCCTTGAAGCCAAGTGATATTGGGAACTTTTTCATGTTTCTGTTGGCCATATGGATGTCTTCTTTGCAGAAATGTCTGTTCATGTCCTCTGCCCATTTCTTGACTGGATTATTTGTTCTTTGGGTGTTGAGTTTGATAAGTTCTTTCTAGATATTGGATACTAGCCCTTTATCTGATATGTCATTTGCAAATATCTTCTCCCATTCTGTCAGTTGTCTTTTGGTTTTGTTGACTGTTTCCTCTGCTGTGCAAAGCTTTTTGTCTTGATGAAGTCCCAATAGTTCATTTTTTCCCTTGCTTCCCTTGCTTTTGGTGATGTTTCTAGGAAGAAGTTGCTGTGGCTGAGGTCAAAGAGGTTGCTGCCTGTGTTCCCCTCAAGGATTTTGTTGGATTCCTGTCTCACATTGAGGTCTTTCACCCATTAGGAGTCTATTTCTGTGTGTGGTGTAAGGAAATGGCCCAGTTTCATTCTTCTGCATGTGGCTGTCCAGTTTTCCCAACATAATTTGTTGAAGATACTGTCTTTTTTCCATTGGACATTCTTTCCTGCTTTGTCAAAGATTAGTTGACCATAGAGTTGAGGGTCCATTTCTGGGTTCTATATTCTGTTCCATTGGTTTATGTGTCTGTTTTTGTGCAAGTACCATACTGTCTTGATGATGACAGCTTTGTAATAGAGCTTGAAGTCTGGAATTGTGATGCCAGCAACTTGGGTTTCTTTTTCAACATTCCTCTGGCTATTCGTGTTCTTTTCTAGTTCCATATAAACTTTAGGATTATTTGTTCAATTTCTTTGGAAAAAGTTGATGGTGTTTGGATAGGGATTGAATTAAACATGTAGATTGCTTTAGGTAGCATAGACATTTTCATAATGTTTGTTCTTCTAATCCATGAGCATGGAACGTTTTTCCATTTCTTTGTGTCTTCCTTAGTTTCTTTCATGAGTACTTTATAGTTTTCTGAGTACATATTCTTTAGCTTTTGGTTAGGTTTATTCCTAGGTATCTTATGGTTTTGGGTGCAAATGTAAATGGGATCGACTCCTTAATTTCTCTTTCTTCTATCTTGCTGTTGGTGTATAAAAATGTAACTGATTTCTGTGCATTGATTTTATATCCTGACACTTTGCTGAATTCCTGTATGAGTTCTAGCAGTTTTGGAGTGGAGTCTTTTGGGTTTTCCACATAAAGTATCATATCATCTGCAAAGAATGAGAGTTTGACTTCTTTGGCAATTTGGATGCCTTTTATTTCTTTTTTGTTGTCTGACTGCTGAGGCTAGGACTTCTAGTACTATGTTGAGCGGCAGTGGTGATAGTGGACATCACTGCCATGTTCCTGGCCTTAGGGGAAAAGCTCTCAGTTTTTCCCTAATAAGAATGATATTTGCTGTGCATTTCTCATAGATGGCTTTGATATTGAGGTATGTATCCTCTATACCTACACTTTGAAGAGTTTTGATCAAGAAAGGATGCTATACTTTCTCAAATGCTTTTTCAGCATCTATTGAGAGTATCATATGGTTCTTGTTCTTTCTTTTATTAATGTTTTGTATCACACTGATTTGCGGATGTTGAACCAAACTTGCAGCCCAGGAATAAATTCCACCTGGTCAAGGTGAAGTATCCTTTTAAGGCTTTGTCTTGTTACCATTTTTTGCCTTGAATTCTATTTGTCTGACCCAAGTATGGCTAATCTCACTTTCTGTTGATTTCTACTTGCATTTCTTTTGGTTTCTTCTTCCATTCCTTTGTGTGTCTTTAGAGCTGAAATGAGTCTCCTACAGGCAGCATATAGTTGGCTCTTGTTTTTTAATCCATCTAGTCACTTTGTACCTTTTAATTACTAAATTGAATTCATTCAAATTTAGAGTGATTATTGATATGTAAGGATTTATTACTGTCATCTTACCATAGGCCTTCTGGTTGTTTTGTATTTATATATTTTTTTCTTTTTCTTTCTGTCTACCTCTAAAGTTGGTGTTTTCCATCACAATATACTCAGTCTTTTTTTGTGTTTCATGAATCTACTGTAGAGTTTTGCTTTGTGTTTTCTTTCTGGCTTACATAAAATATATCATATATAAAACAGTCCATTTTATGCTAATAGCAACTAATCTTTGTCTATAAAGCCTCCACACTTTTACTCTGTTTTTATATTTTTGATGTTAAAATTACCTCTTTTTATGCTGTAAATTCACTAACAAATTATAGTAGCTATAATTATTTTTAATGCTCTTTTCCTTTATCTTTTATACAATAGTTAAGGTGTTAATACACCATCCACCAACCTATTATAAAGTTAGTTTTTCTGTTCTGAATTCATTTTTCACCTCTACCAGAGTTTTGTGTACCTTAGTATGTTTTTGAGTCCTCAATTGGCATTTTTTTTTTCCAGCTTCAAGACTTCTTTTCAGCATTTCTTGCAAGGCAGGTATGGTAGTGATGTACTCCTTTAGTTTTTGTTTGGGAAAGCCTTAATTTCTCCTTCATACCTGGCAGATAACTGCCAGATAAAGTATTCTTAGTGGATAATTTTTATCTTTCAGTGCTTTAAATGTCATTCCTTGCTCTCCTGGCCTGTAGAATTTTTTTTTTTTTTTTTTTTTTTTTTTTTTTTTTTGTTAAGAGAGAGACAGCACGAGAGCAACTACAAGTAGGGAGAGTGGGAGAGGGAGAAGCAGGCCTCCCAATGAGCAGGGAGCCCAATGTGGGGCTCAATCCCAGGACCCTGGGATCATGACCCAAGCCAAAGGCAGATGCCCAACAACTGAGCCACCCAGGTGCCCTGGCCTGTAGAATTTTTGTGAGAAATCTGCTTATAGACTAATGAGGATTCCTTTGTAGGTTGCTTTTCTTCCCCTGGCTTCCTTTAATTTTATTACTGATTTTTGACAGTTTCTTTATAATGTACCTTGGAGGAGATTTGTTTGTTTTTTCGTTTGTTTTGCATTGAGATAACAGGGTGTTCTATTAGCTTTGTGCACTTGTATGTCCAAGGCCTTCCCCTGATTTACGAAGTTCTCAGCTATTATTTCTTTAAAGAAACTCTCTGACCCCCTCTCCCTCTCTTCTCCTTCTGGTATACCAATTATTCTTATATTTGCTATTATGATTGAATCTGATACCTCTCAAAGGGTTTCTTCACTTTTTAAAAGTCCAAGTTCTCTATCCTCTTCTAACTGAATTATTTCTATATTCCTTTCCTCCCAGTCATTTATTTTTGCTTTTATCTGACTTGCTCTGTCACCTAACCTATGCTCTCTATTGCATTCTTCATGTCATTCACTGAATTCTTCAGCTCCAGAATTTCTATTTGGTTCTTTTTTTAATAATTTTAATCTTTCTGGTAAAGAACCACTTCTGTTCATTAATTTTATTCCCAGGTTCATTGAATTGCCTTTCTGAGTTTTTGTGAATTCTCTATCAGTTAAATCTGCATTTAACTCTCTGTATTTAAATCTCTATATTGAGTTCTCTATCAGTTAAATCATGATATTCTGTGCCTTAGAGTTTGATTGTTGGAGAATTATTTTCTTTTTGTGATACCATATTTGCTTGATTTTCCATAATATTTGATGGTATGCACCTCTGATTTTGCATTTGAAGTATAGACAACTTTCTTTGTTATGAATTTGTTTACTTTTCTTATAACTCAACAGGCCACATGCCCAATAATTTTTATTACTGGCCAGACATGTAGAAGCTCTAGATCAAGAAATAATAAACTATAGCCTGTAGGCCACATCTGGCCAGATACAGGTTTTGTTTCTTTTAAAATCATCTCTGAGCTAAAAATGATTTTTTAATATTTTAAGTGTTTTTATTTGTAAGTATTTATATAATATAAAGTATATAACAGTCTCAATTTTGCCTCTTGGACCCCAAAACCTTAATTATTTACTATCTAGCTTTTTAAGAGCAAGTTTCTTGATCTCTGCTCTCAGTTATGTTCTTATCTACAAGAAAGTGTTCCTTGTACTGCTATTAGATTAAAAAAAAAAGGAGATGACCACTTCAATTTGGTCATGGATTAAGCTGGGCTGATGGTGGGGACAGTTTGTATAAGACATGGTCCATCTCTGTTTTTTTCTTGTTTCTTGGCCTTTACTGAGAACATGGTGGGTCCTTATCTCCTCAGTCCTAAAAGACAGCAAGAGGCTCATTTCTGTCCTTTGGAAGGTTTTAATGTTAGCTCCATAGCTTATTGCTCATCAAATCTTCAATATATTGCATTATTAGAGATAAAAAATGATTTTACATAAAAAGGTCAATTCGACAATAAACTAGAAAAATCCTAAAAGGTTTGCATGTAATAACACAGCTTCAAAATATGTAAAGGAAAAGCTTACAGAACTAAAAAGTTAAATTCATAATCATACGTGGGAATTTTACTACTTAGTAACTAGTAGGTAAAATAGTTGAATAGAACATAGAAGATTCAAACAGCACAATTAAACAACATTGATTAATGACATCCATACAGCATTATATCCAGCAATTGCAGAACACACTTGAAACACTCACCAAAATATGCCAGGACATAAAGCAAATCTCAACATATAACAAAGAACTGACATAACATAGAGAATATCCTCTAACTACTGTGGAATTAAATTAGATATCAGTGACAGAGGGATAACTTGAAAATCCCCACATGCTTTGAGAGTAAGCAACACATCACTAGAAAAATGCATAAGTCAAAAATGAATGGCAACTGGAATACCTCTTGATAATGAAAATATTACATGTCAAAACTTATGGGATACAGCTAAGCAGTGTTCATAGAGAAAATTACAGCTCTAATGCCTATATTGGAGAAGAAGAAAAGCTGAAAATCAGTAATTTAGGTTTCTTTCTTAAAATGTTGGGAAAAGAGAAAATTAGGCCAAAGAACACATAAGAAAGGAAATAAAGATAAAAGCAGAAAGAATGAAATAGGAGGCAAATGTATAATAGAAAAAAATTAAAAAACATAATTTCTATTTTTTTTGGAAAAGATTAATAAATTTCTTGCCACACTGTTAAAGAGAAAAGCACTATTGAATTATTCATGAAAAAGTATATTATTACAGAAATCTAAATAAGGGGAGGAGTCAAGATGGCGGAGAAGTAGCAGGCTGAGACTACTTCAGGTAGCGGGAGATCAGCTAGATAGCTTATCTAAAGATTGCAGACACCTACAGATCCAACGGGAGAGCGAAGAGAAGAACAGCAACTCTAGAAACAGAAAATCAACCACTTTCTGAAAGGTAGGACTGGCGGAGAAGTGAATCCAAAGCGAGGGGAAGATAGACCGCGGTGGGAGGGGCCGGCTACCGGCAAGCGGCGGAGCAGCGGAGCACAAAATCAGGACTTTTAAAAGTCAGTTCCGCTGAGAGACATTGCTCCAGAGGCTTAACCGGGTTGAAGCCCACGCGGGGTCAGCGTGGCCTCAGGTCCCGCAGGGTCACAGAAGGATCGGGGGCATCTGAGTGTCGCAGAGCTTACAGGTATTAGAACAGGGAAGCCGGCTACAAAGACAGAGCCGAGGAGGAAGCTCTAAGCTCGGGGTTACCTTGAACCGGTTGCAGGCTCGGTCAGCTCGGAGCGCGGCCGGAGGCCAGGGTGACGGGAGTAATTGGGCGCTGTTCTCTGAGGGCGCACTGAGGAGTGGGACCCCGGGCTCTCGGCTCCTCCGGGCCGGAGACCGGGAGGCCGCCATCTTCATTCCCGCCCTCTGGAACTCTACAGAA
>NW_019154091.1:3650035-3650559 GCF_002288905.1 Enhydra lutris kenyoni
CGCTGTTCTCTGAGGGCGCACTGAGGAGTGGGACCCCGGGCTCTCGGCTCCTCCGGGCCGGAGACCGGGAGGCCGCCATCTTCATTCCCGCCCTCTGGAACTCTACGGAAAGCACTCAGGGAACAAAAGCTCCCGAAAGCAAACCCGAGCGGATTACTCAGACTGCCCTGGGTAAGGACGGTGCAACTCCGCCTGGGGCAAAGACACTTGAGAATCACTACAACAGGCCCCTCCCCCAGAAGAGCAACAAGAAGCCCAGCCAGGACCAAGTTCACCTACCAAGGACTGCAGTTTCAATACCAAGGAGAGCAGCAGAACTCCAGAGGAGGAGAAAGCAAAGCACGGAACTCATGGCTTTCTCCCCACGATTCTTTAGACTTGCAGTTAATTTAATTTTTAATTTTTTTTTCATTTTCAATTTTTTTCTTCTTCTGCTAAATTTTTTTTAACTTTTACCCTTTTCTTTTTTAACGTTTTTTAACTAGTTTATCTAATATATATATATATATATTTTTCCTTTTTAT
>NW_019154091.1:3655559-3661040 GCF_002288905.1 Enhydra lutris kenyoni
GGGGGGGTGGGGTTATGGACATTGGGGAGGGTATGTGCTATGGTGAGTGCTGTGAAGTGTGTAAACCTGGCGATTCACAGACCTGTACCCCTGGGGATAAAAGTATATTATATGTTCATAAAAAATAAAATTTAATAAAAAAAATTTTTAATTAAAAAAATGTATATTATTACAGACCTTATACATATAACAAATTATTAGAAGGGTATTATAAACAATTTTATTCCACTAAATTTCAACATTAGACAAAATGGATAAATTTCTTGAAAAACAATTAAAAACCAGCTATCAAAATGATACAAGAAGAAACAGAAAATCTAAATAGTCCTGTATCTATTAAATACATTAAATCTAGTTAGAAGTCTTCCCACAAAGAAAATTTGAGGTCTAACCAACCTCACTAAGTTCTTCCAAATATGTATGCAAGAAATAATAATGTTACATAAACAGTTTAAGAGAAGAGAAACAGAGGGGAAAATTATCCAAATCAGAGGTCATCATAGCAATGACACCAAGCCCTGAAAGAAACATTACAAAAGAGAAATACTGTAGTAGGATATGTTTCATGAACTTATACACAGATATTAGCAAGTTAAATTTGGCAGTTAAAGAAAAAAAAAGTATCATGACCAAGTGAGTTTTTTCCTCAAGTTTGCTAGGTTGTTGTAACAACGTTAACAACAACAACAAAATCATCAATGAAATTCACCACATTTAATAAAGAAAAACTCACATTTTAGTAGACTTAGAAAAATGATTTGATAAAATTTAATTATAATTCATGATGACTCTCTGCAATCTAGGGATATAAGGAAACTGCTTTAACCTGACAAAAGGTATGAACATGGCAAGGTTGGGGGGAAAATGAGTAGGCAGAGCACAGAGGCTTTTTAGAACAGTGAAAATACTTCATTTAATATTATAAGGATAGATATATGTCTTTATACATTTGTCTAAACCCACAGGATGTAAAACACCAAGTGCGAAGTAAACTCTGGACTTCAGGTGATTATGTGTTAATGTAAATTTATCCTTGATTTAAAAAAAATGTGCCATTCTAGTGAATGATGTTGATAATGGGGAAGCTATGCATGGTTGGAGATAGGAGGCATATGGGAAATCCTAGGACTTCTCCATTTTGTGGTAAACCTAAAACTGCTTTTAAAAAAAATTGTCTTAAAAAAATCAATGAGAAAAGAAAATCCCAATAGAAAAGTGAGCTATGTATAGAAATTAGAAATCTGATTCTAAAAGTTATAGGGAACCAATTCTGAAGAATGAAGTTGAAAGTTTTACGTTGGTGTATTAAAGTGAATAAAAGAGTAAGACGTCAAGCAGCCAACCAGGAAAGGATATTTAATTTGCAGCATAGCTATTGGATAAAGGACTCGTATCCAAAATAGGTAAACGACCTCTACAAATCACTAAAAAAAGAAACAAACAAAACAAGAACATGGATTTAAATGGGAATTCACAAAAACATCAAATAGCCTTATGGCCATAGCCATATGAAAAGGTGCTGAGCATTACTAGTTGCCATGAAATTTCAAATTAAAATCACGAGATACTACTATGTACCAACCAGAGTGGCTAAAATTTGCAAAGACCTAACAAGTTTCAGTGAGTATTTGGAATTAACTGAAGCTCTAAGATTGCTGGTTGGAGTGTAAATTGGTACAACCCAGTTTTGAAAACTGAAAGTATCTGAAGATCAACAAATGCCTATCTTATGGCCTACTAAGTCCACCCCTCCATAAGTTCCCTTCTGATATATGCATATATGTTAACCAATCACATGTAAAAAATGTTCACAATACTATTTGTCAGAGCCCAAACCTGGAAATAAGCCACATGTCTATCACCCGTAGAATGGATAGATAAATAATGACACCTACCTATTTTCAGGAGCCTAGAAGATCTGTAGACTCACAAAATAGTTCATCTGTTGGCCCACTGACCTCTGCATTTCCACAAGTAAATTTGCCTTTTTTTGGACTCAAGCTTGACAGAGGCATTGATTCCTATTAAAGAGCATTTATCTAGCACATTTATCCTTAGGAGTGCTCATGAAGTTTCATACTCATGAGGTGCATTTTATATGAGGGAGGACTGAAGGATTGGTGGTGGTGGGGTCTGTGTGTTGTGGGGAGAAGAAGAGAAAGTTGGGGAGTATCTGGGAGTAGAAATGCAAAACACACCACACACATACACACAAACACACACACACATACCAACAACCACATTTGCAAGATGGAGATCAGTATCAAAGAGAAACTCCAGTGCTTGCTTCAGCAGCACATATACTAAAAGAGAAACCCCACCAGCTTCATAATTTTGCTACAGGTATACATTCTAGGAATACTATATGGCAATGAAAATAAAGTTTACTATGTGTAGAAGAATCTTATGAATATGATATTTAGTGAAAGAAGCCAGTTACAAAACAGTATGTATTGTACAATTTCACTCACATGGAGATAAAAAAGGGGAAAAATTAATCTATGGTGTTAGAAATCAGTAGCATGATTAGTGAGGATGTTAGGACTTGGAGAGAAAACAAAGAGCCTTCTTTGAGTCAAAGAATCTTCTTTGATAGATAGATTCTTAGATATCCTATTTCTTGATTGACCATACAGAAAGGCAAACATTTTCTTTAGGGAGCCAGACAGTAAACATTATAGGCTTGGTAGACCAGTCTCTGCCAAAACTATTCAACTATATTATTGTGTAAAACCAACAACAGATAATATATAAATAATTGGTTATTGCTGTGAACCAATAAAACCTTATTTATAAAAACAGACAATGGACTCAACTTGACCTGAGCACTGTAGTTTGCAAAATTCTCACCTACATTGATTGGTAAATATGTGAAAATTTATTGATCTGTACACTTATTTATATACTTTCTGCACTATCATACTTCAACGATTACATTAAAAATATAAATAACAAAGCAGGGAACTCATTAAGAAAATAAAATGAGAAGAAGGAAAGGAAACAGGATTCACTAGTCTGCTTGTGATGTTTCTGAGATTTGTTTCTTGCGGCAGATACTGCAGTATTTGGAGCACTACTAATTCTAACCACATAAAAGCTTCTTTTCAAGCACTCAATATACTAACATTATTGTTCATTTCCTTCTTTATGGGAAAAAAGGCTATTAAGATACCTCAAAATGGTTAGTTCTCTTAATGAATTCCCTTTATTAAGTTTTATTATTAATGCCTACATTGATTTTTTTTCCTCTAAGTTATATTATCCTGCCATTCTATAATTGGAACTCCAAAAACATCAGTAGATACTTAAGATATAAGCAATCTAAGAACATTAAGCATCAATTCTACTACTCCTTTAATTTTCAGATTTTCCCAGAAAGAACTGTTTCTTTCAGAAGTAATGCATCTTGCTCATCCCTACCCCACTTTTACCCCAATGTTAAAGAGCTTAAACATAAATGGAAAAAAAAAAACAAACTAGCAACCCATATACACTCAATATATTTGCTAAGCAAATTTGTTAGCTTTTCTCCCCTGGTAGATAAAAACAGGAAAATAATAACGATAATACAAATAACATGTACCAAGTGTATCCTATGAGCCCAGTCCTTGTTCTAAACCCTTTCCATTGATTAAATCATTTAATTCATACAAGGACCTTATGAAATGGTTACTCTCATTATTTTCCCCACTTTAGAGGTGAAAAATTGAGACAGAGATTAACTGTCCAAGTTTCATAGTTAATAAGTGATAGGGCTAGGATTTGAACCCAGGTAATCTGGTTCCATAGCTCATGCTCTTGAATACATGCTTGGTACATGTACAACATACAAGATAAATAACTTGGGTTTGATTAATAGACAAATTTAAGTCCTTAAATATAAGTGGAGCATAGCTTAAGCATTTCCAGCTTCCTGCCATCCTCCCCAAGAGAAATGGCTGCTCCCCTGATCCCCTCTACTGATGCATCCTGCAGCATCTGGGGCACTTTATATCTCTGGCTTTCCCCCACTAGCTCATGTACTCTTTGAAAGCCGGGACTGGGGGCGCCTGGGTGGCTCAGTGGGTTAAGCCTCTGCCTTCAGCTCAGGTCATGATCCCAGGGTCCTGGGATCGAGCCCCACATCGGGCTCTCTGCTCTGCAGGGAGCCTGCTTCCTCCTCCTCTCTCTCTGCCTGCCACTCTGCCTACTTGTGATCTCTGTCTGTCAAATAAATAAATAAAATCTTTAAAAAAAAAAAAAAAAAGAAAGCCGGGACTGTGCCTTATTCCTTCTTGTAGCTCTTGTGGCAAGCATAGTATCTGCCTGGACATAACATGGCTCAATACATGTCTGCTAAATGAGGGAATTAATCATGCCACGGTAACTCCCTTTTCTTTGGTTCACCAAGTTTTCCAAATAATTTTTGTTTCCTGGTGATTGATTACAAGGGAAAGGGCACAATGTCATGAAGAGTTCGAAGTGCCTAGGCTTTTGATACCATTTCTATTGACTGAGCTACTTAAAGCAAGAAACTCCCCTCCTCTGAATTCAGCTGGAGAATTCCCCCACATGGCTGGCTTCAATGATAGAGGATGCCTGTCCAGCTGAATACAGCTTGAGTTCTAGAATTGGCATTTAGAATTAATAGGATAAAATAGGATATTTGCATACTCATTTCTAAGTATTCATCGAAGAGTCCATAGGCATTCATGGGCTGAAGGTTGTAGTCCTTTTCCCACTGTGGGAAACTTATTTTTCTTTCGGGTCCACGTTCTTGTCGTACTTTTCTTCTGGTCCACCAATTCTGAATTAACCTGCACAACAAGATCAATTCCTTTAAAAAAATATATGACTGTTCATAAGACTTAAGCAATAAGACAGACTTCAAATACAGAACCATAGTTTAAAAACATTTAGGATCAGCTGCCAAGGAAATAAAACCTTGGATTAGGAAGATCGTATCAATGGCTGTACTTCATGCATTTGCACTTGGAAATGAACAGAATGACTTTTTAACTATTCATGAAATTATCTCATGTTCGGTGTTGCCTCAGGGTATGATGGAGGACAACATCTATAAACTTTTCTTCTAGCACCAAGGCAACACCCAGACCTCAGAGTAGAGGAAGGTTTGGCTTAGCTGATTTAATTTAGGACGCATGGGCAATCTTAATCATGTGAGTGCTGATCTACATATTCTGAGGGCCTGGAAGCTCTACAGACCCATTAAATGTTTCCCCTCTTAGCACACTTGAAGCTTGCACATCCACAACTGGACTTGCCTGCTTTTAGCTTGAGCTCAACAGGGACTCTGATTCCCAGTAAAATACATCTCACACTGATGAGATTAGCACATTAATCCTTAGTAAGATTAGGAGAGCATCTTATGAAATGGAACAGGGTTGAGAAAGTGGGGGCAAGGGGCACCTGGGTGGCTCAGTGGGTTAAGCCTCTGCCTTCAGCTCAGGTCATGATCTCAGGGGCCTGGGATCGAGCCCC
>NW_019154091.1:3661140-3666777 GCF_002288905.1 Enhydra lutris kenyoni
GCCTTCAGCTCAGGTCATGATCTCAGGGGCCTGGGATCGAGCCCCACATCGGGCTCTCTGCTTGGCAGTGAGCCTGCTTCCTCCTCTCTTTGCCTGCATCTCTGCCTACTTGTGATATCTCTCTCTCTGTCAAATAAAAAAAAAAATCTTAAAAAAAAAAAAAGAAAAAAAAGAAAGTGGGGGCAAGGGCCAGGTCTGTGTACTATAGGGGACAAGGAAAAATGGAGGGGTATCCAAGAGTACACAAGCCAGAAAAACCCCAAAACAAATGGCAAAATAAAGGAAATAATGGGATGGGTATCAAAAACAAACGACCTACTTTGCAGTTTTGCTCTCTGTCCATACTACTAGAAGATAAAATATAGTTCCGTTGATGTCTGACATTTTGATAAATTATGTTTTATACTTTAAAGTAGCATATAATGCTGCTAATTTTTAAATTTTATGCACTTAAAAAAGTTTTACAGACAACATCAAGCACTTGGAATAAGTTTTCTAAAAATCTAAGAATAGAAAATTACTGGCATAGGTTCTGACTAAAAGCCAAGAAGTGACTTTTTTGAAGTGATCCAAGTTCTAGCTAATTGTTCTGACTGAGTGGTCCTCCTTGAAACCTGGAGTTCTCTATGGAGACACCAAGCTGACATGGAAATCAGTAGGTATGGAATTAAAGCAGAAATAGAAGTTGTTAATTTATGTTCCTTTAAAACTTAACTGACCAGAGCTGAGCAAACATAGCAGAATTCAAGGATATCCTTACGAAAGGGATGCAAGTTTTTGTCTATTGTCATCAACATCTACTATTACCACCAGGTGATCCTATTTTTACTTGTCAAGATATATTGACTTAGAAATATTCCAGTTTCTTTTCTGCATCCCTAAACTTTTCTCTTTTCTATAAGTTCCTTTTCTATACAGTTTGAATTTAAGGTAGTTTGAAAAAATTACCATTCCTGATTTACCATGGGGGGGGGAGTAGAGCTCTAGTTAATGGGTCGTAACTGGTGAGAACCTTGAAATGCTACGGCATGAGGGTCAGAAGCATTATTTAAAGGAGCTGCAAGCAAGTGTTCAATGTTTAGGGCCCCACAGAGACTTTTTAAAGAATATTCACTATCATTGACACTTCTTGTACTAAATCTCCTAAGAGCCAATGTTTAGTACTTTCATGACTGCTGTTGAATAACTGAGCATGAACACTTAGCTCCAAGTATAAGCACGGCTGAGTCTGCACTGCTTATCTTACTTGCTACACCTAGAAAAGCCAATAATGAGCAATGCTCCCACTCAACTGTAGAAATCTAAGGTACTTACGGGTAGCCAAGTTCCATGAAATTATTCCATGTCTGCTTTAGCACCATTATAATACCCATTTGCATACAGAGATCAATAAGGCATCCACTAGGATGGCACTGCGAGGTAAGCAAACACAGAAATTCCAGAATCAATGGCAGGGAAGAAAGAGTGTTTGGTTTCTAATCTGCACAAAGTTGTCCTAGGCTATTTAATATAAGACTGTAGGAAATAAGGAGTGATGGAAGAATACAGACCTCTTCTAGTCTCCATCTGTTTATCAGTCTCAAGTAGGCACCTGGGTGTCCTGTAAATCTTCAACACACAGAAAAACAAACCATTAGCACCCTATAGGTCTAATGTGATTATTGTGTTCAGATTAGCCCATCTCCAGTGAAAATTACTGCTACGCTCAGGTCTGAGAGAATTAGGAAACTCTCCAGAACTGCCATGACTGCAACTTCTAGAATTTTCCAGGGAATATTTCCCTTCTGGACTGTCTGGCTGCTGACCACAGAGGCCAGCTCTTGCTGCTCTGTGTGACTTTGAACATTTTCTGCTAAATATCAATCACTCTGGCCTATATAACAAGCAGCATGTTGGATTGAAACAGGTTCTGATCTTTTTGAATAGAAGCTTAAATTGAAAAAAATAACGAGCTTTACTGTTTGACTAGAATTCCACACTGAAGTAGCTCGATACTGAGAAGTGCTACACCCATACCACCCAAATCTAACACTCACCTGTCTCTGGTTTTTCTCTCTTCAGAGACTACTTCCTGGCACAAAAGAGTTCATAGGACATGACTACTTAAGACAGGAGCCTTTGCAAATCCTCGTAACTGCTGGATTCAGAAGTTGTCCACTCTCCTCTGGCATCCTATGTCACCCCCTCTCCTGTTTGGATGTCCTTCCCTCTTCTATGAAGGTGGGCATCCAGGACACGCTGCAGACCACCCTCTCCACCCTCTCCACCACCTCTTAGGTCAACTGCTCATAAAGGTGTGAGATCTGGAGGCCTGACTCAGGTGCGGATGGAGCCCACAAGTTTTAAATCCATCCTTCACTTGTGCCAATGTTTTTCCTCTATGTACCTTAGCAAGAAAAGGCACATAGGTAACTTTTGAGTGTAGTGACCATTCCCTAGGAAGGGAACAGGAAAGGAAAGGAGGAGTCTAATCTCTTTCTACTCTTTGTATAAATTACTCTAAAGGAGGTGCTTCTCTGTCACCCTGGTCAGTGACCTCTGAGTGCTCTATCCCTGGCCTGCAGAAGTGTGGAAAGATCAGGTCCTTACCTTCCAAGGAAGAACGCGATGTAAAATGTGGAACTGTTCAGATTGACAAACTGAAAAAGAAACATTTTCAGGGTGAAGCTGTTCTCCCACTCGGACTCTGTGCGAGGCTGTTCTGTGGACAAAAAGGGAGTAGAGTTTGAGAGGCTGCCTTTGACCCCTTCTTAACTCCCTCTGCCCTACTCCCTATACACACAGGATAGGAGCAGAGGTGTCCTGAGAAGGCTTCAGGAGACCCCAGTTTTCCTATAGATGGTGGGTGATGGAATAGACCACCCATGACATCCTCAAGCTTGCAGACCAGCCCCAACCAGGGTGTGGTGGGAAGGAGCTACTGACCTATCTGAGGGGATGGAATATCCAGTTTGTTCTGCTGTGACAGGATGCAGAGAGCCTAGAGTAGAGAAAGCTAGGGATGAAGGAGCCTCATTCCCTTTTGCTCTTAGTTTCTGTCTGTGGGGTAGGGTGTAGAGTCAGGTCCCCTCCCATCTCCTAATTAATTCCTTGTTCTTCAATTCTATTGTGGTGAAATGCCAGGTGCTGCTGCACGAGAGGGAGTCAGACCCCCTCCCCTCTCAGAATGCTGTGAGTATCTGACTTCTTTGCCTGTCACTCTCATGCATCATTTTTCTTTCTCATGGACAAATACCAAGGAGATGATCTCATTTAAGAGCTTTTACTGTATATCACCATTTACATCTTACAGTATTCTGACCTCAGTCAGGTGCCAATTCTCATCTCCTTATATTTGACTTCCATAAAGCAAGTGCTCTTTGGACACTATGATATGAATCAAAATATGAATCAGACTTCCAACTTGACATCTCATGTCAAATGCACCTATCCTTCCCTAGGAGCTGCATCCTCATCCCAAGTAATGTCAACGAGAATATGTTTAATTCCATTGTACTTTCTATGTTTCCATATTCCCTGCTTCTAATTGCTCTTTGCCATTTCACCCCATCAATTCCTTTTCCACTAATTCCTCAAAATGCTTGCTGAGAGCATATCTGAGAAGGGGGAGGAAAATAATATTTAACAAGGCTGTACTGCTGTTGAGGAAAGAGAAGACAAAGGATTTTAAAAGGGTTTTTATCTTTACTTCACTTCTGCTCCTGAACTATTGGTTACATAGGAAGGTCTCCCAGGTTGTTAGCCAGCTGGATGGGTGCCCAGGTGTCCCAACCACAGAAGGGCCAGGGCTGTATCTCCCTGGTGTCTTTGCCAGCCTGGATCAAGGGGCCACTGGACACAATCTGCCAATGTGCCAACTTACCTCTTTAGTGGATATAAACTTCTTTCTATGTTTCTGGGCAAAGGGTGGTAATGATGGAGGATTTTAATGATGTTAAAGGAGATATACCAGGTATCTAGCTCTGTATCTGGCACATAGGAAGGCTCAATAAATGTCATCTTGTATTATAATGATTATAAATAAAAGCACTTTTTTGATCCCCCCCTGACAAGCTACATATGGGAATGTGCTAAAATAGGTTTATATGTGGGAGTATGTAATTTTCTCAAATGGCATAGAGTAAAATGACCAGTGTTTCATTAATAAAATTGGGACAATTTCTTTATCTTGAAAACATGGAAAATGTACAGTGTATAGTTAGTTACCAGATTGGTCTGTTTTATGGGTTCAGAGAAATGTCACCTTTAGGGGTGACTTATCCAGATGATTGTTATTTCTATAAATATAAGTAATGATTAGGCCACCTATATTTGTGGTGGAAGGCCCCCAGTCTTCAAAGCAACTCACCTTGCTGTGGTTTAGATACACCACAAAAGCTTGACATATTTTAATTAAATAAAAATTGTAAGCAAAGCAAATGAACACTTTTTTCAATGATTCTGGGCACTTTACTACTTTTATGATGCTATATTTTTTTGTGCATTAAGAGAAAACCTGTTTCAAATTACATTAGCCCATGATAGATAATGTTTATGACAGGTTTTAAAGCTTTAAGTAGAAATGACTCCCCTTCACTTACTTGTGGAGCATAAGGAATAACATGGAGGATATTAGGAGAAGGAAAGGAGAAGTAAAGTGGGGTAAATTGGTCAGGGAGACGAAGCATGAGAGACTGTGGACTATGAGAGACAAACTAAGGGTTTTGGAGGGGAGGAGGGTGGGGGGATGGGGCGATCCTGGTGGTAGGTATTAAGGAAGGCCACATATTGCATGGAGCACTGGGCATGGAGCATAAACAATGAACCTTGGAACACAGAAAAAAATAAAGATGTTTAAAAAAAAGAAATGACTCCCCAATTACTAGACATATTTAAAATGCCCTGTTGAAGGCAAAGAGCGAATTATTGTATGCAATTCAAAACAAAAAGAATATTTCTCTTCAGCAGTGTTTCGGAAATCAGTCTTTGAAAAGATACTTCCCAAACTGCAATATTGTGCTATGAAATAAAAAGGGTCTCACTTACCTAAATTTGTCAGAAGAAGTGCAACTTTCTCATAGAGCTGTAAAACAAATTTCATATATTTAATAAAAAAGCTGTGGATGCTATAAAATCCATAGTTATAAAGGAAATAGGTAATCAAGTCATGAATGAAAATAATTTCATTAACCACACATTACTCAACAATGAACTCACTGTAAACAAACAGCTGTGTCCTTTCATGGCAAGAAAGAAATGCACAAGGTCCCATTTTACTATTTTTAAAATCTCACTTCCTATGTTGGAGTAAATAATTGGCAACAAGGCCAGCTGCCACTAATTACTAGCTTGCTATGTGATACAGGGCAAATCACAACATTCCTGGACCTTAGCATCTCTAAGACTGATTCTGATGGTAAGATTCTGTAATCTCATTATTTATGGACTTGCTGTATTTTCTAGATTAGAGCATTCATAAATACTGAGGTGATGAAAACTTACTAGGAGCCCTAAGCTTTTGGTATTCTGCTTTTCCATGAGTACATTGGATGCATCCTTAACTCTCCCAGCCATCTGGTAAATGGAGGGTCCTGAGAGGGAAGGGAAAGTGTGTGTGTGTGTGTGTGTGTGTGTGTGTGTGTGTGTGTGTGTGTGTGT